>NW_025062976.1:0-244875 GCF_018153295.1 Drosophila grimshawi
TTCTGCATCAAAACTTTTTATATATTTTGACTCTGCATCAAAAGCTGAAAGTCTCGAAGTCATTTCGAGAAACTGACGTTTTAAGTTTCTGTTTCCAAATTCAAATGGATGTATCTTCGCCAATAATTGTCAGAAGTTAGAATTTCTTTCAACATTATGAAGCCCCTTTTTATATATTTTGATTCTGCATCAAAAGCTGAAAATATGTAGTCTCGAAAGTCATTTCGCGAAATTGACGTTTTAAGTTTCTGTTTCCAAATTCAAACGGATGTATCTTCGCCAATAATTGTCAGAAGTTAGAATTTCCTTCAACATTATGAAGCCCTTTTTATATATTTTGACTCTGCCTCAAAAGCTGAAAATATGTAGTCTCGAAGTCATTTCGAGAAATTGACGTTTTAAGTTTCTGTTTCCAAATTCAAACGGACGTATCTTCGCCAATAATTGTCAGAAGTTAGAATTTCTTTCAACATTATGAAGCCCTTTTTATATATTTTGACTATGCATCAAAGGCTGAAAATATGTAGTCTCGAAGTCATTTCGAGAAATTGACGTTTTAAGTTTCTGTTTCCAAATTCAAACGGATGTATCTTCGCCAATAATTGTCAGAAGTTAGAATTTCTTTCAACATTATGAAGCCCTTTTTATATATTTTGATTCTGCATCAAAAGCTGAAAATATGTAGTCTCGAAGTCATTTCGAGAAATTGACGTTTTAAGTTTCTGTTTCCAAATTCAAACGGATGTATCTTCGCCAATAATTGTCAGAAGTTAGAATTTCTTTCAACAATATGAAGCACTTTTTATATATTTTGACTCTGCATCAAATGCTGAAAGTCTCGAATTCATTTCGAGAAATTGACGTTTTAAGTTTCTGTTTCCAAATTCAAATGGATGTATCTTCGCCAATAATTGTCAGAAGTTAGAATTTCTTTCAACATTATGAAGCCCTTTTTATATATTTTGACTATGCATCAAAGGCTGAAAATATGTAGTCTCGAAGTCATTTCGAGAAATTGACGTTTTAAGTTTCTGTTTCCAAATTCAAACGGATGTATCTTCGCCAATAATTGTCAGAAGTTAGAATTTCTTTCAACATTATGAAGCCCTTTTTATATATTTTGACTATGCATCAAAAGCTGAAAATATGTAGTCTCGAAGTCATTTCGAGAAATTGACGTTTTAAGTTTCTGTTTCCAAATTCAAACAGATGTATCTTCGCCAATAATTGTCAGAAGTTAGAATTTCTTTCAACATTATGAAGCCCTTTTTTATATATTTTGATTCTGCATCAAAAGCTGAAAATATGTAGTCTCGAAGTCATTTCGAGAAATTGACGTTTTAAGTTTCTGTTTCCAAATTCAAACGGATGTATCTTCGCCAATAATTGTCAGAAGTTAGAATTTCTTTCAACAATATGAAGCACTTTTTATATATTTTGACTCTGCATCAAAAGCTGAAAGTCTCGAAGTCATTTCGAGAAATTGACGTTTTAAGTTTCTGTTTCCAAATTCAAATGGATGTATCTTCGCCAATAATTGTCAGAAGTTAGAATTTCTTTCAACATTATGAAGCCCTTTTTATATATTTTGACTATGCATCAAAGGCTGAAAATATGTAGTCTCGAAGTCATTTCGAGAAATTGACGTTTTAAGTTTCTGTTTCCAAACTCAAACGGATGTATCTTCGCCAATAATTGTCAGAAGTTAGAATTTCTTTCAACATTATGAAGCCCTTTTTATATATTTTGACCCTGCATCAAAAGCTGAAAATATGTAGTCTCGAAGTCATTTCGAGAAATTGACGTTTTAAGTTTCTGTTTCCAAATTCAAACGGATGTATCTTCGCCAATAATTGTCAGAAGTTAGAATTTCTTTCAACATTATGAAGCCCTTTTTATATATTTTGATTCTGCATCAAAAGCTGAAAATATGTAGTCTCGAAGTCATTTCGAGAAATTGACGTTTTAAGTTTCTGTTTCCAAATTCAAACGGATGTATCTTCGCCAATAATTGTCAGAAGTTAGAATTTCTTTCAACATTATGAAGCCCTTTTTATATATTTTGACCCTGCATCAAAAAGCTGAAAATATGTAGTCTCGAAGTCATTTCGAGAAATTGACGTTTTAAGTTTCTGTTTCCAAATTCAAACGGATGTATCTTCGCCAATAATTGTCAGAAGTTAGAATTTCTTTCAACATTATGAAGCCCTTTTTATATATTTTGACCCTGCATCAAAAGCTGAAAATATGTAGTCTCGAAGTCATTTCGAGAAATTGACGTTTTAAGTTTCTGTTTCCAAATTCAAACGGATGTATCTTCGCCAATAATTGTCAGAAGTTAGAATTTCTTTCAACATTATGAAGCCCTTTTTATATATTTTGACCCTGCATCAAAAGCTGAAAATATGTAGTCTCGAAGTCATTTCGAGAAATTGACGTTTTAAGTTTCTGTTTCCAAATTCAAACGGATGTATCTTCGCCAATAATTGTCAGAAGTTAGAATTTCTTTCAACATTATGAAGCCCTTTTTATATATTTTGATTCTGCATCATAAGCTGAAAATATGTAGTCTCGAAGTCATTTCGAGAAATTGACGTTTTAAGTTTCTGTTTCCAAATTCAAACGGATGTATCTTCGCCAATAATTGTCAGAAGTTAGAATTTCTTTCAACATTATGAAGCCCTTTTTATATATTTTGACTCTGCCTCAAAAGCTGAAAATATGTAGTCTCGAAGTCATTTCGAGAAATTGACGTTTTAAGTTTCTGTTTCCAAATTCAAACGGACGTATCTTCGCCAATAATTGTCAGAAGTTAGAATTTCTTTCAACATTATGAAGCCCTTTTTATATATTTTGACTATGCATCAAAGGCTGAAAATATGTAGTCTGGAAGTCATTTCGAGAAATTGACGTTTTAAGTTTCTGTTTCCAAATTCAAACGGATGTATCTTCGCCAATAATTGTCAGAAGTTAGAATTTCTTTCAACATTATGAAGCCCTTTTTATATATTTTGATTCTGCATCAAAAGCTGAAAATATGTAGTCTCGAAGTCATTTCGAGAAATTGACGTTTTAAGTTTCTGTTTCCAAACTCAAACGGATGTATCTTCGCCAATAATTGTCAGAAGTTAGAATTTCTTTCAACATTATGAAGCCCTTTTTATATATTTTGACCCTGCATCAAAAGCTGAAAATATGTAGTCTCGAAGTCATTTCGAGAAATTGACGTTTTAAGTTTCTGTTTCCAAATTCAAACGGATGTATCTTCGCCAATAATTGTCAGAAGTTAGAATTTCTTTCAACATTATGAAGCCCTTTTTATATATTTTGACTCTGCCTCAAAAGCTGAAAATATGTAGTCTCGAAGTCATTTCGAGAAATTGACGTTTTAAGTTTCTGTTTCCAAATTCAAACGGACGTATCTTCGCCAATAATTGTCAGAAGTTAGAATTTCTTTCAACATTATGAAGCCCTTTTTATAAATTTTGACTATGCATCAAAGGCTGAAAATATGTAGTCTCGAAGTCATTTCGAGAAATTGACGTTTTAAGTTTCTGTTTCCAAATTCAAACGGATGTATCCTCGCCAATAATTGTCAGAAGTTAGAATTTCTTTCAACATTATGAAGCCCTTTTTATATATTTTGATTCTGCATCAAAAGCTGAAAATATGTAGTCTCGAAGTCATTTCGAGAAATTGACGTTTTAAGTTTCTGTTTCCAAATTCAAACGGATGTATCTTCGCCAATAATTGTCAGAAGTTAGAATTTCTTTCAACATTATGAAGCACTTTTTATATATTTTGACTCTGCATCAAAGGCTGAAAATATGTAGTCTCGAAGTCATTTCGAGAAATTGACGTTTTAAGTTTCTGTTTCCAAATTCAAAAGGATGTATCTTCGCCATGAATTGTCAGAAGTTAGAATTTCTTTCAACATTATGAAGCACTTTTTATATATTTTGACTCTGCATAAGTCGAAAACAGTCTCGAAGTCATTTCGAGAAATTGACGTTTTAAGTTTCTGTTTCCAAATTCAAACGGATGTATTTTCGCCAATAATTGTCAGAAGTTAGAATTTCTTTCAACATTATGAAGCCCTTTTTATATATTTTGACTCTGCATCAAAAGCTGAAAATATGTAGTCTCGAAGTCATTTCGAGAAATTGACGTTTTAAGTTTCTGTTTCCAAATTCAAACTGATGTATCTTCGCCAATAATTGTCAGAAGTTAGAATTTCTTTCAACATTATGAAGCCCTTTTTATATATTTTGATTCTGCATCAAAAGCTGAAAATATGTAGTCTCGAAGTCATTTCGAGAAATTGACGTTTTTAAGTTTCTGTTTCTAAATTCAAACGGATGTATCTTCGCCATAATTGTCAGAAGTTAGAATTTCTTTCAACATTATGAAGCCCTTTTTATATATTTTGACCCTGCATCAAAAGCTGAAAATATGTAGTCTCGAAGTCATTTCGAGAAATTGACGTTTTAAGTTTCTGTTTCCAAATTCAAACGGATGTATCTTCGCCAATAATTGTCAGAAGTTAGAATTTCTTTCAACATTATGAAGCCCTTTTTATATATTTTGATTCTGCATCAAAAGCTGAAAATATGTAGTCTCGAAGTCATTTCGAGAAATTGACGTTTTAAGTTTCTGTTTCCAAATTCAAACGGATGTATCTTCGCCAATAATTGTCAGAAGTTAGAATTTCTTTCAACATTATGAAGCCCTTTTTATATATTTTGACCCTGCATCAAAAGCTGAAAATATGTAGTCTCGAAGTCATTTCGAGAAATTGACGTTTTAAGTTTCTGTTTCCAAATTCAAACGGATGTATCTTCGCCAATAATTGTCAGAAGTTAGAATTTCTTTCAACATTATGAAGCCCTTTTTATATATTTTGACCCTGCATCAAAAGCTGAAAATATGTAGTCTCGAAGTCATTTCGAGAAATTGACGTTTTAAGTTTCTGTTTCCAAATTCAAACGGATGTATCTTCGCCAATAATTGTCAGAAGTTAGAATTTCTTTCAACATTATAAAGCACTTTTTACATATTTTGACTCTGCATCAAAAGCTGAAAGTCTCGAAGTCATTTCGAGAAATTGACGTTTTAAGTTTCTGTTTCCAAATTCAAACGGATGTATCTTCGCCAATAATTGTCAGAAGTTAGAATTTCTTTCAACATTATGAAGCCCTTTTTATATATTTTGATTCTGCATCATAAGCTGAAAATATGTAGTCTCGAAGTCATTTCGAGAAATTGACGTTTTAAGTTTCTGTTTCCAAATTCAAACGGATGTATCTTCGCCAATAATTGTCAGAAGTTAGAATTTCTTTCAACATTATGAAGCCCTTTTTATATATTTTGACTATGCATCAAAAGCTGAAAATATGTAGTCTCGAAGTCATTTCGAGAAATTGACGTTTTAAGTTTCTGTTTCCAAATTCAAACGGACGTATCTTCGCCAATAATTGTCAGAAGTTAGAATTTCTTTCAACATTATGAAGCCCTTTTTATATATTTTGACTATGCATCAAAGGCTGAAAATATGTAGTCTGGAAGTCATTTCGAGAAATTGACGTTTTAAGTTTCTGTTTCCAAATTCAAACGGATGTATCTTCGCCAATAATTGTCAGAAGTTAGAATTTCTTTCAACATTATGAAGCCCTTTTTATATATTTTGATTCTGCATCAAAAGCTGAAAATATGTAGTCTCGAAGTCATTTCGAGAAATTGACGTTTTAAGTTTCTGTTTCCAAATTCAAACGGATGTATCTTCGCCAATAATTGTCAGAAGTTAGAATTTCTTTCAACATTATGAAGCCCTTTTTATATATTTTGACCCTGCATCAAAAGCTGAAAATATGTAGTCTCGAAGTCATTTCGAGAAATTGACGTTTTAAGTTTCTGTTTCCAAATTCAAATGGATGTATATTCGCCAATAATTGTCAGAAGTTAGAATTTCTTTCAACATTATGAAGCCCTTTTTATATATTTTGATTCTGCATCAAAAGCTGAAAATATGTAGTCTCGAAGTCATTTCGCGAAATTGACGTTTTAAGTTTCTGTTTCCAAATTCAAACGGATGTATCTTCGCCAATAATTGTCAGAAGTTAGAATTTCTTTCAACATTATGAAGCCCTTTTTATATATTTTGACTCTGCCTCAAAAGCTGAAAATATGTAGTCTCGAAGTCATTTCGAGAAATTGACGTTTTAAGTTTCTGTTTCCAAATTCAAACGGACGTATCTTCGCCAATAATTGTCAGAAGTTAGAATTTCTTTCAACATTATGAAGCCCTTTTTATATATTTTGACTATGCATCAAAGGCTGAAAATATGTAGTCTCGAAGTCATTTCGAGAAATTGACGTTTTAAGTTTCTGTTTCCAAATTCAAACGGATGTATCTTCGCCAATAATTGTCAGAAGTTAGAATTTCTTTCAACATTATGAAGCCCTTTTTATATATTTTGATTCTGCATCAAAAGCTGAAAATATGTAGTCTCGAAGTCATTTCGAGAAATTGACGTTTTAAGTTTCTGTTTCCAAATTCAAACGGATGTATCTTCGCCAATAATTGTCAGAAGTTAGAATTTCTTTCAACATTATGAAGCCCTTTTTATATATTTTGACTATGCATCAAAGGCTGAAAATATGTAGTCTCGAAGTCATTTCGAGAAATTGACGTTTTAAGTTTCTGTTTCCAAATTCAAACGGATGTATCTTCGCCAATAATTGTCAGAAGTTAGAATTTCTTTCAACATTATGAAGCCCTTTTTATATATTTTGATTCTGCATCAAAAGCTGAAAATATGTAGTCTCGAAGTCATTTCGAGAAATTGACGTTTTAAGTTTCTGTTTCCAAATTCAAACGGATGTATTTTCGCCAATAATTGTCAGAAGTTAGAATTTCTTTCAACATTATGAAGCCCTTTTTATATATTTTGACCCTGCATCAAAAGCTGAAAATATGTAGTCTCGAAGTCATTTCGAGAAATTGACGTTTTAAGTTTCTGTTTCCAAATTCAAACTGATGTATCTTCGCCAATAATTGTCAGAAGTTAGAATTTCTTTCAACATTATGAAGCCCTTTTTATATATTTTGATTCTGCATCAAAAGCTGAAAATATGTAGTCTCGAAGTCATTTCGAGAAATTGACGTTTTAAGTTTCTGTTTCTAAATTCAAACGGATGTATCTTCGCCAATAATTGTCAGAAGTTAGAATTTCTTTCAACATTATGAAGCCCTTTTTATATATTTTGACCCTGCATCAAAAGCTGAAAATATGTAGTCTCGAAGTCATTTCGAGAAATTGACGTTTTAAGTTTCTGTTTCCAAATTCAAACGGATGTATCTTCGCCAATAATTGTCAGAAGTTAGAATTTCTTTCAACATTATGAAGCCCTTTTTATATATTTTGACCCTGCATCAAAAGCTGAAAATATGTAGTCTCGAAGTCATTTCGAGAAATTGACGTTTTAAGTTTCTGTTTCCAAATTCAAACGGATGTATCTTCGCCAATAATTGTCAGAAGTTACAATTTCTTTCAACATTATAAAGCACTTTTTACATATTTTGACTCTGCATCAAAAGCTGAAAGTCTCGAAGTCATTTCGAGAAATTGACGTTTTAAGTTTCTGTTTCCAAATTCAAACGGATGTATCTTCGCCAATAATTGTCAGAAGTTAGAATTTCTTTCAACATTATGAAGCCCTTTTTATATATTTTGACTATGCATCAAAGGCTGAAAATATGTAGTCTCGAAGTCATTTCGAGAAATTGACGTTTTAAGTTTCTCTTTCCAAATTCAAACGGATGTATCTTCGCCAATAATTGTCAGAAGTTAGAATTTCTTTCAACATTATGAAGCCCTTTTTATATATTTTGATTCTGCATCAAAAGCTGAAAATATGTAGTCTCGAAGTCATTTCGAGAAATTGACGTTTTAAGTTTCTGTTTCCAAATTCAAACGGATGTATCTTCGCCAATAATTGTCAGAAGTTAGAATTTCTTTCAACATTATGAAGCCCTTTTTATATATTTTGACCCTGCATCAAAAGCTGAAAATATGTAGTCTCGAAGTCATTTCGAGAAATTGACGTTTTAAGTTTCTGTTTCCAAATTCAAATGGATGTATCTTCGCCAATAATTGTCAGAAGTTAGAATTTCTTTCAACATTATGAAGCCCTTTTTATATATTTTGATTCTGCATCAAAAGCTGAAAATATGTAGTCTCGAAGTCATTTCGCGAAATTGACGTTTTAAGTTTCTGTTTCCAAATTCAAACGGATGTATCTTCGCCAATAATTGTCAGAAGTTAGAATTTCTTTCAACATTATGAAGCCCTTTTTATATATTTTGACTCTGCCTCAAAAGCTGAAAATATGTAGTCTCGAAGTCATTTCGAGAAATTGACGTTTTAAGTTTCTGTTTCCAAACTCTAACGGATGTATCTTCGCCAATAATTGTCAGAAGTTAGAATTTCTTTCAACATTATGAAGCCCTTTTTATATATTTTGACCCTGCATCAAAAGCTGAAAATATGTAGTCTCGAAGTCATTTCGAGAAATTGACGTTTTAAGTTTCTGTTTCCAAATTCAAACGGATGTATCTTCGCCAATAATTGTCAGAAGTTAGAATTTCTTTCAACATTATGAAGCCCTTTTTATATATTTTGATTCTGCATCAAAAGCTGAAAATATGTAGTCTCGAAGTCATTTCGAGAAATTGACGTTTTAAGTTTCTGTTTCCAAATTCAAACGGATGTATCTTCGCCAATAATTGTCAGAAGTTAGAATTTCTTTCAACATTATGAATCACTTTTTATATATTTTGACTCTGCATCAAAAGCTGAAAGTCTCGAAGTCATTTCGAGAAATTGACGTTTTAAGTTTCTGTTTCCAAATTCAAATGGATGTATCTTCGCCAATAATTGTCAGAAGTTAGAATTTCTTTCAACATTATGAAGCCCTTTTTATATATTTTGACTATGCATCAAAGGCTGAAAATATGTAGTCTCGAAGTCATTTCGAGAAATTGACGTTTTAAGTTTCTGTTTCCAAATTCAAACGGATGTATCTTCGCCAATAATTGTCAGAAGTTAGAATTTCTTTCAACATTATGAAGCCCTTTTTATATATTTTGACCCTGCATCAAAAGCTGAAAATATGTAGTCTCGAAGTCATTTCGAGAAATTGACGTTTTAAGTTTCTGTTTCCAAATTCAAACGGATGTATCTTCGCCAATAATTGTCAGAAGTTACAATTTCTTTCAACATTATAAAGCACTTTTTACATATTTTGACTCTGCATCAAAAGCTGAAAGTCTCGAAGTCATTTCGAGAAATTGACGTTTTAAGTTTCTGTTTCCAAATTCAAACGGATGTATCTTCGCCAATAATTGTCAGAAGTTAGAATTTCTTTCAACATTATGAAGCCCTTTTTATATATTTTGACTATGCATCAAAGGCTGAAAATATGTAGTCTCGAAGTCATTTCGAGAAATTGACGTTTTAAGTTTCTCTTTCCAAATTCAAACGGATGTATCTTCGCCAATAATTGTCAGAAGTTAGAATTTCTTTCAACATTATGAAGCCCTTTTTATATATTTTGATTCTGCATCAAAAGCTGAAAATATGTAGTCTCGAAGTCATTTCGAGAAATTGACGTTTTAAGTTTCTGTTTCCAAATTCAAACGGATGTATCTTCGCCAATAATTGTCAGAAGTTAGAATTTCTTTCAACATTATGAAGCCCTTTTTATATATTTTGACCCTGCATCAAAAGCTGAAAATATGTAGTCTCGAAGTCATTTCGAGAAATTGACGTTTTAAGTTTCTGTTTCCAAATTCAAATGGATGTATCTTCGCCAATAATTGTCAGAAGTTAGAATTTCTTTCAACATTATGAAGCCCTTTTTATATATTTTGATTCTGCATCAAAAGCTGAAAATATGTAGTCTCGAAGTCATTTCGCGAAATTGACGTTTTAAGTTTCTGTTTCCAAATTCAAACGGATGTATCTTCGCCAATAATTGTCAGAAGTTAGAATTTCTTTCAACATTATGAAGCCCTTTTTATATATTTTGACTCTGCCTCAAAAGCTGAAAATATGTAGTCTCGAAGTCATTTCGAGAAATTGACGTTTTAAGTTTCTGTTTCCAAACTCAAACGGATGTATCTTCGCCAATAATTTGTCAGAAGTTTAGAATTTCTTTCAACATTATGAAGCCCTTTTTATATATTTTGACCCTGCATCAAAAGCTGAAAATATGTAGTCTCGAAGTCATTTCGAGAAATTGACGTTTTAAGTTTCTGTTTCCAAATTCAAACGGATGTATCTTCGCCAATAATTGTCAGAAGTTAGAATTTCTTTCAACATTATGAAGCCCTTTTTATATATTTTGATTCTGCATCAAAAGCTGAAAATATGTAGTCTCGAAGTCATTTCGAGAAATTGACGTTTTAAGTTTCTGTTTCCAAATTCAAACGGATGTATCTTCGCCAATAATTGTCAGAAGTTAGAATTTCTTTCAACATTATGAATCACTTTTTATATATTTTGACTCTGCATCAAAAGCTGAAAGTCTCGAAGTCATTTCGAGAAATTGACGTTTTAAGTTTCTGTTTCCAAATTCAAATGGATGTATCTTCGCCAATAATTGTCAGAAGTTAGAATTTCTTTCAACATTATGAAGCCCTTTTTATATATTTTGACTATGCATCAAAGGCTGAAAATATGTAGTCTCGAAGTCATTTCGAGAAATTTACGTTTTAAGTTTCTGTTTCCAAATTCAAACGGATGTATCTTCGCCAATAATTGTCAGAAGTTAGAATTTCTTTCAACATTATGAAGCCCTTTTTATATATTTTGACTATGCATCAAAGGCTGAAAATATGTAGTCTCGAAGTCATTTCGAGAAATTGACGTTTTAAGTTTCTGTTTCCAAATTCAAACGGATGTATCTTCGCCAATAATTGTCAGAAGTTAGAATTTCTTTCAACATTATGAAGCCCTTTTTATATATTTTGATTCTGCATCAAAAGCTGAAAATATGTAGTCTCGAAGTCATTTCGAGAAATTGACGTTTTAAGTTTCTGTTTCCAAATTCAAACGGATGTATCTTCGCCAATAATTGTCAGAAGTTAGAATTTCTTTCAACATTATGAAGCCCTTTTTATATATTTTGATTCTGCATCAAAAGCTGAAAATATGTAGTCTCGAAGTCATTTCGAGAAATTGACGTTTTAAGTTTCTGTTTCCAAATTCAAACGGATGTATCTTCGCCAATAATTGTCAGAAGTTAGAATTTCTTTCAACATTATGAAGCCCTTTTTATATATTTTGACTGTGCCTCAAAAGCTGAAAATATGTAGTCTCGAAGTCATTTCGAGAAATTGACGTTTTAAGTTTCTGTTTCCAAATTCAAACGGATGTATCTTCGCCAATAATTGTCAGAAGTTAGAATTTCTTTCAACATTATGAATCACTTTTTATATATTTTGACTCTGCATCAAAAGCTGAAAGTCTCGAAGTCATTTCGAGAAATTGACGTTTTAAGTTTCTGTTTCCAAATTCAAATGGATGTATTTTCGCCAATAATTGTCAGAAGTTAGAATTTCTTTCAACATTATGAAGCGCTTTTTATATATTTTGATTCTGCATCAAAAGCTGAAAATATGTAGTCTCGAAGTCATTTCGCGAAATTGACGTTTTAAGTTTCTGTTTCCAAATTCAAACGGATGTATCTTCGCCAATAATTGTCAGAAGTTAGAATTTCTTTCAACATTATGAAGCCATTTTTATATATTTTGACTCTGCATCAAAGGCTGAAAATATGTAGTCTCGAAGTCATTTCGAGAAATTGACGTTTTAAGTTTCTGTTTCCAAATTCAAACGGATGTATCTTCGCCAATAATTGTCAGAAGTTAGAATTTCTTTCAACATTATGAAGCCCTTTTTATATATTTTGATTCTGCATCAAAAGCTGAAAATATGTAGTCTCGAAGTCATTTCGAGAAATTGACGTTTTAAGTTTCTGTTTCCAAATTCAAACGGATGTATCTTCGCCAATAATTGTCAGAAGTTAGAATTTCTTTCAACATTATGAAGCCCTTTTTATATATTTTGATTCTGCATCAAAAGCTGAAAATATGTAGTCTCGAAGTCATTTCGAGAAATTGACGTTTTAAGTTTCTGTTTCCAAATTCAAACGGATGTATCTTCGCCAATAATTGTCAGAAGTTAGAATTTCTATCTACATTATGAAGCGCTTTTGATATATTTTGATGCTGCTTCAAAAGCTGAGAATATGTAGTCTCGAAGTCATTTCGCGAAATTGACGTTTTAAGTTTCTGTTTCCAAATTCAAACGGATGTATCTTCGCCAATAATTGTCAGAAGTTAGAATTTCTTTCAACATTATGAAGCCCTTTTTATATATTTTGACCCTGCATCAAAAGCTGAAAATATGAAGTCTCGAAGTCATTTCGAGAAATTGACGTTTTAAGTTTCTGTTTCCAAATTCAAACGGACGTATCTTCGCCAATAATTGTCAGAAGTTAGAATTTCTTTCAACATTATGAAGCCCTTTTTATTTATTTTGACTATGCATCAAAGGCTGAAAATATGTAGTCGCGAAGTCATTTCGAGAAATTGACGTTTTAAGTTTCTGTTTCCAAATTCAAACGGATGTATCTTCGCCAATAATTGTCAGAAGTTAGAATTTCTTTCAACATTATGAAGCCCTTTTTATATATTTTGATTCTGCATCAAAAGCTGAAAATATGTAGTCTCGAAGTCATTTCGAGAAATTGACGTTTTAAGTTTCTGTTTCCAAATTCAAACGGATGTATCTTCGCCAATAATTGTCAGAAGTTAGAATTTCTTTCAACATTATGAAGCCCTTTTTATATATTTTGACTCTGCATCAAAAGCTGAAAATATGTAGTCTCGAAGTCATTTCGAGAAATTGACGTTTTAAGTTTCTGTTTCCAAATTCAAACGGATGTATCTTCGCCAATAATTGTCAGAAGTTAGAATTTCTTTCAACATTATGAAGCCCTTTTTATATATTTTGACTCTGCATCAAAAGCTGAAAATATGTAATCTCGAAGTCATTTCGAGAAATTGACGTTTTAAGTTTCTGTTTCCAAATTCAAACGGATGTATCTTCGCCAATAATTGTCAGAAGTTAGAATTTCTTTCAACATTATGAAGCCCTTTTTATATATTTTGATTCTGCATCAAAAGCTGAAAATATGTAGTCTCGAAGTCATTTCGAGAAATTGACGTTTTAAGTTTCTGTTTCCAAATTCAAACGGATGTATCTTCGCCAATAATTGTCAGAAGTTAGAATTTCTTTCAACATTATGAATCACTTTTTATATATTTTGACTCTGCATCAAAAGCTGAAAGTCTCGAAGTCATTTCGAGAAATTGACGTTTTAAGTTTCTGTTTCCAAATTCAAATGGATGTATCTTCGCCAATAATTGTCAGAAGTTAGAATTTCTTTCAACATTATGAAGCGCTTTTTATATATTTTGATTCTGCATCAAAAGCTGAAAATATGTAGTCTCGAAGTCATTTCGAGAAATTGACGTTTTAAGTTTCTGTTTCCAAATTCAAACGGATGTATCTTCGCCAATAATTGTCAGAAGTTAGAATTTCTTTCAACATTATGAAGCCCTTTTTATATATTTTGATTCTGCATCAAAAGCTGAAAATATGTAGTCTCGAAGTCATTTCGAGAAATTGACGTTTTAAGTTTCTGTTTCCAAATTCAAACGGATGTATCTTCGCCAATAATTGTCAGAAGTTAGAATTTCTTTCAACATTATGAAGCCCTTTTTATATATTTTGATTCTGCATCAAAAGCTGAAAATATGTAGTCTCGAAGTCATTTCGAGAAATTGACGTTTTAAGTTTCTGTTTCCAAATTCAAACGGATGTATCTTCGCCAATAATTGTCAGAAGTTAGAATTTCTTTCAACATTATGAAGCCCTTTTTATATATTTTGACCCTGCATCAAAAGCTGAGAATATGTAGTCTCGAAGTCATTTCGAGAAATTGACGTTTTAAGTTTCTGTTTCCAAATTCAAACGGATGTATCTTCGCCAATAATTGTCAGAAGTTAGAATTTCTTTCAACATTATGAAGCCCTTTTTATATATTTTGACCCTGCATCAAAAGCTGAAAATATGAAGTCTCGAAGTCATGTCGAGAAATTGACGTTTTAAGTTTCTGTTTCCAAATTCAAACGGACGTATCTTCGCCAATAATTGTCAGAAGTTAGAATTTCTTTCAACATTATGAAGCCCTTTTTTATATATTTTGACTATGCATCAAAGGCTGAAAATATGTAGTCTCGAAGTCATTTCGAGAAATTGACGTTTTAAGTTTCTGTTTCCAAATTCAAACGGATGTATCTTCGCCAATAATTGTCAGAAGTTAGAATTTCTTTCAACATTATGAAGCCCTTTTTATATATTTTGATTCTGCATCAAAAGCTGAAAATATGTAGTCTCGAAGTCATTTCGAGAAATTGACGTTTTAAGTTTCTGTTTCCAAATTCAAACGGATGTATCTTCGTCAATAATTGTCAGAAGTTAGAATTTCTTTCAACATTATGAAGCCCTTTTTATATATTTTGATTCTGCATCAAAAGCTGAAAATATGTAGTCTCGATGTCATTTCGAGAAATTGACGTTTTAAGTTTCTGTTTCCAAATTCAAACGGATGTATCTTCGCCAATAATTGTCAGAAGTTAGAATTTCTTTCAACATTATGAAGCACTTTTTATATATTTTGATTCTGCATCAAAAGCTGAAAATATGTAGTCTCGAAGTCATTTCGAGAAACTGACGTTTTAAGTTTCTGTTTCCAAATTCAAATGGATGTATCTTCGCCAATAATTGTCAGAAGTTAGAATTTCTTTCAACATTATGAAGCCCTTTTTATATATTTTGACCCTGCATCAAAGGCTGAAAATATGTAGTCTCGAAGTCATTTCGAGAAATTGACGTTTAAAGTTTCTGTTTCCAAATGCAAACGGATGTATCTTCGCCAATAATTGTCAGAAGTTAGAATTTCTTTCAACATTATGAAGCCCTTTTTATATATTTTGATTCTGCATCAAAAGCTGAAAATATGTAGTCTCGAAGTCATTTCGAGAAATTGACGTTTTAAGTTTCTGTTTCCAAATTCAAACGGATGTATCTTCGCCAATAATTGTCAGAAGTTAGAATTTCTTTCAACATTATGAAGCCCTTTTTATATATTTTGATTCTGCATCAAAAGCTGAAAATATGTAGTCTCGAAGTCATTTCGAGAAATTGACGTTTTAAGTTTCTGTTTCCAAATTCAAACGGATGTATCTTCGCCAATAATTGTCAGAAGTTAGAATTTCTTTCAACATTATGAAGCCCTTTTTATATATTTTGATTCTGCATCAAAAGCTGACAATATGTAGTCTCGAAGTCATTTCGAGAAATTGACGTTTGAAGTTTCTGTTTCCAAATTCAAACGGATGTATCTTCGCCAATAATTGTCAGAAGTTAGAATTTCTTTCAACATTATGAAGCCCTTTTTGTATATTTTGATTCTGCATCAAAAGCTGAAAATATGTAGTCTCGAAGTCATTTCGAGAAATTGACGTTTTAAGTTTCTGTTTCCAAATTCAAACGGATGTATCTTCGCCAATAATTGTCAGAAGTTAGAATTTCTTTCAACATTATGAAGCCCTTTTTATATATTTTGATTCTGCATCAAAAGCTGAAAATATGTAGTCTCGAAGTCATTTCGAGAAATTGACGTTTTAAGTTTCTGTTTCCAAATTCAAACGGATGTATCTTCGCCAATAATTGTCAGAAGTTAGAATTTCTTTCAACATTATAAAGCACTTTTTATATATTTTGACTCTGCATCAAAAGCTGAAAGTCTCGAAGTCATTTCGAGAAACTGACGTTTTAAGTTTCTGTTTCCAAATTCAAATGGATGTATCTTCGCCAATAATTGTCAGAAGTTAGAATTTCTTTCAACATTATGAAGCCCTTTTTATATATTTTGATTCTGCATCAAAAGCTGAAAATATGTAGTCTCGAAGTCATTTCGCGAAATTGACGTTTTAAGTTTCTGTTTCCAAATTCAAACGGACGTATCTTCGCCAATAATTGTCAGAAGTTAGAATTTCTTTCAACATTATGAAGCCCTTTTTATATATTTTGACTATGCATCAAAGGCTGAATATATGTAGTCTCGAAGTCATTTCGAGAAATTGACGTTTTAAGTTTCTGTTTCCAAATTCAAACGGATGTATCTTCGCCAATAATTGTCAGAAGTTAGAATTTCTTTCAACATTATGAAGCCCTTTTTATATATTTTGATTCTGCATCAAAAGCTGAAAATATGTAGTCTCGAAGTCATTTCGAGAAATTGACGTTTTAAGTTTCTGTTTCCAAATTCAAACGGATGTATCTTCGCCAATAATTGTCAGAAGTTAGAATTTCTTTCAACATTATGAAGCACTTTTTATATATTTTGACTCTGCATCAAAAGCTGAAAGTCTCGAAGTCATTTCGAGAAATTGACGTTTTAAGTTTCTGTTTCCAAATTCAAATGGATGTATCTTCGCCAATAATTGTCAGAAGTTAGAATTTCTTTCAACATTATGAAGCCCTTTTTATATATTTTGATTCTGCATCAAAAGCTGAAAATATGTAGTCTCGAAGTCATTTCGCGAAATTGACGTTTTAAGTTTCTGTTTCCAAATTCAAACGGATGTATCTTCGCCAATAATTGTCAGAAGTTAGAATTTCTTTCAACATTATGAAGCCCTTTTTATATATTTTGATTCTGCATCAAAAGCTGAAAATATGTAGTCTCGAAGTCATTTCGAGAAATTGACGTTTTAAGTTTCTGTTTCCAAATTCAAACGGATGTATCTTCGCCAATAATTGTCAGAAGTTAGAATTTCTTTCAACATTATGAAGCACTTTTTATATATTTTGACTCTGCATCAAAAGCTGAAAGTCTCGAAGTCATTTCGAGAAATTGACGTTTTAAGTTTCTGTTTCCAAATTCAAATGGATGTATATTCGCCAATAATTGTCAGAAGTTAGAATTTCTTTCAACATTATGAAGCCCTTTTTATATATTTTGATTCTGCATCAAAAGCTGAAAATATGTAGTCTCGAAGTCATTTCGCGAAATTGACGTTTTAAGTTTCTGTTTCCAAATTCAAACGGATGTATCTTCGCCAATAATTGTCAGAAGTTAGAATTTCTTTCAACATTATGAAGCCCTTTTTATATATTTTGACTCTGCATCAAAAGCTGAAAATATGAAGTCTCGAAGTCATTTCGAGAAATTGACGTTTTAAGTTTCTGTTTCCAAATTCAAACGGACGTATCTTCGCCAATAATTGTCAGAAGTTAGAATTTCTTTCAACATTATGAAGCCCTTTTTATATATTTTGACCCTGCATCAATGGCTGAAAATATGTAGTCTCGAAGTCATTTCGAGAAATTGACGTTTTAAGTTTCTGTTTCCAAATTCAAACGGATGTATCTTCGCCAATAATTGTCAGAAGTTAGAATTTCTTTCAACATTATGAAGCCCTTTTTATATATTTTGACTATGCATCAAAGGCTGAAAATATGTAGTCTCGAAGTCATTTCGAGAAATTGACGTTTTAAGTTTCTGTTTCCAAATTCAAACGGATGTATCTTCGCCAATAATTGTCAGAAGTTAGAATTTCTTTCAACAATATCAAGCACTTTTTATATATCTTGACTTTGCATCAAAAGCTGAAAGTCTGGAAGTCATTTCGAGAAATTGACGTTTTAAGTTTCTGTTTCCAAATTCAAATGGATGTATCTTCGCCAATAATTGTCAGAAGTTAGAATTTCTTTCAACATTATGAAGCCCTTTTTATATATTTTGACCCTGCATCAAAAGCTGAAAATATGTAGTCTCGAAGTCATTTCGAGAAATTGACGTTTTAAGTTTCTGTTTCCAAATTCAAACGGATGTATCTTCGCCAATAATTGTCAGAAGTTAGAATTTCTTTCAACATTATGAAGCCCTTTTTATATATTTTGACTATGCATCAAAGGCTGAAAATATGTAGTCTCGAAGTCATTTCGAGAAATTGACGTTTTAAGTTTCTGTTTCCAAATTCAAACGGATGTATCTTCGCCAATAATTGTCAGAAGTTAGAATTTCTTTCAACATTATGAAGCCCTTTTTATATATTTTGATTCTGCGTCAAAAGCTGAAAATATGTAGTCTCGAAGTCATTTCGAGAAATTGACGTTTTAAGTTTCTGTTTCCAAATTCAAACGGACGTATCTTCGCCAATAATTGTCAGAAGTTAGAATTTCTTTCAACATTATGAAGCCCTTTTTATATATTTTGATTCTGCATCAAAAGCTGAAAATATGTAGTCTCGAAGTCATTTCGAGAAATTGACGTTTTAAGTTTCTGTTTCCAAATTCAAACGGATGTATCTTCGCCAATAATTGTCAGAAGTTAGAATTTCTTTCAACATTATGAAGCCCTTTTTATATATTTTGATTCTGCATCAAAAGCTGGAAATATGTAGTCTCGAAGTCATTTCGAGAAATTGACGTTTTAAGTTTCTGTTTCCAAATTCAAACGGATGTATCTTCGCCAATAATTGTCAGAAGTTAGAATTTCTTTCAACATTATGAAGCCCTTTTTATATATTTTGACTATGCATCAAAAGCTGAAAATATGAAGTCTCGAAGTCATTTCGAGAAATTGACGTTTTAAGTTTCTGTTTCCAAATTCAAACGGATGTATCTTCGCCAATAATTGTCAGAAGTTAGAATTTCTTTCAACATTATGAAGCCCTTTTTATATATTTTGACTATGCATCAAAGGCTGAAAATATGTAGTCTCGAAGTCATTTCGAGAAATTGACGTTTTAAGTTTCTGTTTCCAAATTCAAACGGATGTATCTTCGCCAATAATTGTCAGAAGTTAGAATTTCTTTCAACATTATGAAGCCCTTTTTATATATTTTGACTATGCATCAAAGGCTGAAAATATGTAGTCTCGAAGTCATTTCGAGAAATTGACGTTTTAAGTTTCTGTTTCCAAATTCAAACGGATGTATCTTCGCCAATAATTGTCAGAAGTTAGAATTTCTTTCAACAATATCAAGCACTTTTTATATATCTTGACTTTGCATCAAAAGCTGAAAGTCTCGAAGTCATTTCGAGAAATTGACGTTTTAAGTTTCTGTTTCCAAATTCAAATGGATGTATCTTCGCCAATAATTGTCAGAAGTTAGAATTTCTTTCAACATTATGAAGCCCTTTTTATATATTTTGACCCTGCATCAAAAGCTGAAAATATGTAGTCTCGAAGTCATTTCGAGAAATTGACGTTTTAAGTTTCTGTTTCCAAATTCAAACGGATGTATCTTCGCCAATAATTGTCAGAAGTTAGAATTTCTTTCAACATTATGAAGCCCTTTTTATATATTTTGACTATGCATCAAAGGCTGAAAATATGTAGTCTCGAAGTCATTTCGAGAAATTGACGTTTTAAGTTTCTGTTTCCAAATTCAAACGGATGTATCTTCGCCAATAATTGTCAGAAGTTAGAATTTCTTTCAACATTATGAAGCCCTTTTTTATATATTTTGATTCTGCGTCAAAAGCTGAAAATATGTAGTCGCGAAGTCATTTCGAGAAATTGACGTTTTAAGTTTCTGTTTCCAAATTCAAACGGACGTATCTTCGCCAATAATTGTCTGAAGTTAGAATTTCTTTCAACATTATGAAGCCCTTTTTATATATTTTGATTCTGCATCAAAAGCTGAAAATATGTAGTCTCGAAGTCATTTCGAGAAATTGACGTTTTAAGTTTCTGTTTCCAAATTCAAACGGATGTATCTTCGCCAATAATTGTCAGAAGTTAGAATTTCTTTCAACATTATGAAGCCCTTTTTATATATTTTGACCCTGCATCAAAAGCTGAAAATATGTAGTCTCGAAGTCATTTCGAGAAATTGACGTTTTAAGTTTCTGTTTCCAAATTCAAACGGATGTATCTTCGCCAATAATTGTCAGAAGTTAGAATTTCTTTCAACATTATGAAGCCCTTTTTATATATTTTGACCCTGCATCAAAAGCTGAAAATATGTAGTCTCGAAGTCATTTCGAGAAATTGACGTTTTAAGTTTCTGTTTCCAAATTCAAACGGATGTATCTTCGCCAATAATTGTCAGAAGTTAGAATTTCTTTCAACATTATGAAGCCCTTTTTATATATTTTGATTCTGCATCAAAAGCTGAAAATATGTAGTCTCGAAGTCATTTCGAGAAATTGACGTTTTAAGTTTCTGTTTCCAAATTCAAACGGATGTATCTTCGCCAATACTTGTCAGAAGTTAGAATTTCTTTCAACATTATGAAGCACTTTTTATATATTTTGACTCTGCATCAAAAGCTGAAAGTCTCGAAGACATTTCGAGAAATTGACGTTTTAAGTTTCTGTTTCCAAATTCAAATGGATGTATCTTCGCCAATAATTGTCAGAAGTTAGAATTTCTTTCAACATTATGAAGCCCTTTTTATATATTTTGATTCTGCATCAAAAGCTGAAAATATGTAGTCTCGAAGTCATTTTGCGAAATTGACGTTTTAAGTTTCTGTTTCCAAATTCAAACGGATGTATCTTCGCCAATAATTGTCAGAAGTTAGAATTTCTTTCAACATTATGAAGCCCTTTTTATATATTTTGACCCTGCATCAAAAGCTGAAAATATGTAGTCTCGAAGTCATTTCGAGAAATTGACGTTTTAAGTTTCTGTTTCCAAATTCAAATGGATGTATCTTCGCCAATAATTGTCAGAAGTTAGAATTTCTTTCAACATTATGAAGCCCTTTTTATATATTTTGACTATGCATCAAAGGCTGAATATATGTAGTCTCGAAGTCATTTCGAGAAATTGACGTTTTAAGTTTCTGTTTCCAAATTCAAACGGATGTATCTTCGCCAATAATTCTCAGAAGTTAGAATTTCTTTCAACATTATGAAGCCCTTTTTATATATTTTGATTCTGCATCAAAAGCTGAAAATATGTAGTCTCGAAGTCATTTCGAGAAATTGACGTTTTAAGTTTCTGTTTCCAAATTCAAACGGATGTATCTTCGCCAATAATTGTCAGAAGTTAGAATTTCTTTCAACATTATGAAGCACTTTTTATATATTTTGACTCTGCATCAAAAGCTGAAAATATGAAGTCTCGAAGTCATTTCGAGAAATTGACGTTTTAAGTTTCTGTTTCCAAATTCAAACGGACGTATCTTCGCCAATAATTGTCAGAAGTTAGAATTTCTTTCAACATTATGAAGCCCTTTTTATATATTTTGACTATGCATCAAAGGCTGAAAATATGTAGTCTCGAAGTCATTTCGAGAAATTGACGTTTTAAGTTTCTGTTTCCAAATTCAAACGGATGTATCTTCGCCAATAATTGTCAGAAGTTAGAATTTCTTTCAACATTATGAAGCCCTTTTTATATATTTTGATTCTGCATCAAAAGCTGAAAATATGTAGTCTCGAAGTCATTTCGAGAAATTTACGTTTTAAGTTTCTGTTTCCAAATTCAAACGGATGTATCTTCGTCAATAATTGTCAGAAGTTAGAATTTCTTTCAACATTATGAAGCCCTTTTTATATATTTTGACTCTGCATCAAAAGCTGAAAATATGTAGTCTCGAAGTCATTTCGAGAAATTGACGTTTTAAGTTTCTGTTTCCAAATTCAAACGGATGTATCTTCGCCAATAATTGTCAGAAGTTAGGATTTCTTTCAACATTATGAAGCCCTTTCTATATATTTTTGACTCTGCATCAAAGGCTGAAAATATGTAGTCTCGAAGTCATTTCGAGAAATTGACGTTTTAAGTTTCTGTTTCCAAATTCAAACGGATGTATCTTCGCCAATAATTGTCAGAAGTTAGAATTTCTTTCAACATTATGAAGCCCTTTTTATATATTTTGATTCTGCATCAAAAGCTGAAAATATGTAGTCTCGAAGTCATTTCGCGAAATTGACGTTTTAAGTTTCTGTTTCCAAATTCAAACGGATGTATCTTCGCCAATAATTGTCAGAAGTTAGAATTTCTTTCAACATTATGAAGCCCTTTTTATATATTTTGATTCTGCATCAAAAGCTGAAAATATGTAGTCTCGAAGTCATTTCGAGAAATTGACGTTTTAAGTTTCTGTTTCCAAATTCAAACGGATGTATCTTCGCCAATAATTGTCAGAAGTTAGAATTTCTTTCAACATTATGAAGCACTTTTTATATATTTTGACTCTGCATCAAAAGCTGAAAGTCTCGAAGTCATTTCGAGAAATTGACGTTTTAAGTTTCTGTTTCCAAATTCAAATGGATGTATATTCGCCAATAATTGTCAGAAGTTAGAATTTCTTTCAACATTATGAAGCCCTTTTTATATATTTTGATTCTGCATCAAAAGCTGAAAATATGTAGTCTCGAAGTCATTTCGCGAAATTGACGTTTTAAGTTTCTGTTTCCAAATTCAAACGGATGTATCTTCGCCAATAATTGTCAGAAGTTAGAATTTCTTTCAACATTATGAAGCCCTTTTTATATATTTTGACTCTGCATCAAAAGCTGAAAATATGAAGTCTCGAAGTCATTTCGAGAAATTGACGTTTTAAGTTTCTGTTTCCAAATTCAAACGGACGTATCTTCGCCAATAATTGTCAGAAGTTAGAATTTCTTTCAACATTATGAAGCCCTTTTTATATATTTTGACTATGCATCAAAGGCTGAAAATATGTAGTCTCGAAGTCATTTCGAGAAATTGACGTTTTAAGTTTCTGTTTCCAAATTCAAACGGATGTATCTTCGCCAATAATTGTCAGAAGTTAGAATTTCTTTCAACATTATGAAGCCCTTTTTATATATTTTGACTATGCATCAAAGGCTGAAAATATGTAGTCTCGAAGTCATTTCGAGAAATTGACGTTTTAAGTTTCTGTTTCCAAATTCAAACGGATGTATCTTCGCCAATAATTGTCAGAAGTTAGAATTTCTTTCAACAATATCAAGCACTTTTTATATATCTTGACTTTGCATCAAAAGCTGAAAGTCTGGAAGTCATTTCGAGAAATTGACGTTTTAAGTTTCTGTTTCCAAATTCAAATGGATGTATCTTCGCCAATAATTGTCAGAAGTTAGAATTTCTTTCAACATTATGAAGCCCTTTTTATATATTTTGACCCTGCATCAAAAGCTGAAAATATGTAGTCTCGAAGTCATTTCGAGAAATTGACGTTTTAAGTTTCTGTTTCCAAATTCAAACGGATGTATCTTCGCCAATAATTGTCAGAAGTTAGAATTTCTTTCAACATTATGAAGCCCTTTTTATATATTTTGACTATGCATCAAAGGCTGAAAATATGTAGTCTCGAAGTCATTTCGAGAAATTGACGTTTTAAGTTTCTGTTTCCAAATTCAAATGGATGTATCTTCGCCAATAATTGTCAGAAGTTAGAATTTCTTTCACCATTATGAAGCCCTTTTTATATATTTTGATTCTGCGTCAAAAGCTGAAAATATGTAGTCTCGAAGTCATTTCGAGAAATTGACGTTTTAAGTTTCTGTTTCCAAATTCAAACGGACGTATCTTCGCCAATAATTGTCAGAAGTTAGAATTTCTTTCAACATTATGAAGCCCTTTTTATATATTTTGACTCTGCATCAAAAGCTGAAAATATGTAGTCTCGAAGTCATTTCGAGAAATTGACGTTTTAAGTTTCTGTTTCCAAATTCAAACGGATGTATCTTCGCCAATAATTGTCAGAAGTTAGAATTTCTTTCAACATTATGAAGCCCTTTTTATATATTTTGATTCTGCATCAAAAGCTGGAAATATGTAGTCTCGAAGGCATTTCGAGAAATTGACGTTTTAAGTTTCTGTTTCCAAATTCAAACGGATGTATCTTCGCCAATAATTGTCAGAAGTTAGAATTTCTTTCAACATTATGAAGCCCTTTTTATATATTTTGACTCTGCATCAAAAGCTGAAAATATGAAGTCTCGAAGTCATTTCGAGAAATTGACGTTTTAAGTTTCTGTTTCCAAATTCAAACGGACGTATCTTCGCCAATAATTGTCAGAAGTTAGAATTTCTTTCAACATTATGAAGCCCTTTTTATATATTTTGACTATGCATCAAAGGCTGAAAATATGTAGTCTCGAAGTCATTTCGAGAAATTGACGTTTTAAGTTTCTGTTTCCAAATTCAAACGGATGTATCTTCGCCAATAATTGTCAGAAGTTAGAATTTCTTTCAACATTATGAAGCCCTTTTTATATATTTTGACTATGCATCAAAGGCTGAAAATATGTAGTCTCGAAGTCATTTCGAGAAATTGACGTTTTAAGTTTCTGTTTCCAAATTCAAACGGATGTATCTTCGCCAATAATTGTCAGAAGTTAGAATTTCTTTCAACAATATCAAGCACTTTTTATATATCTTGACTTTGCATCAAAAGCTGAAAGTCTCGAAGTCATTTCGAGAAATTGACGTTTTAAGTTTCTGTTTCCAAATTCAAATGGATGTATCTTCGCCAATAATTGTCAGAAGTTAGAATTTCTTTCAACATTATGAAGCCCTTTTTATATATTTTGACTCTGCATCAAAAGCTGAAAATATGTAGTCTCGAAGTCATTTCGAGAAATTGACGTTTTAAGTTTCTGTTTCCAAATTCAAACGGACGTATCTTCGCCAATAATTGTCAGAAGTTAGAATTTCTTTCAACATTATGAAGCCCTTTTTTATATATTTTGATTCTGCGTCAAAAGCTGAAAATATGTAGTCGCGAAGTCATTTCGAGAAATTGACGTTTTAAGTTTCTGTTTCCAAATTCAAACGGACGTATCTTCGCCAATAATTGTCAGAAGTTAGAATTTCTTTCAACATTATGAAGCCCTTTTTATATATTTTGATTCTGCATCAAAAGCTGAAAATATGTAGTCTCGAAGTCATTTCGAGAAATTGACGTTTTAAGTTTCTGTTTCCAAATTCAAACGGATGTATCTTCGCCAATAATTGTCAGAAGTTAGAATTTCTTTCAACATTATGAAGCCCTTTTTATATATATTTTGACCCTGCATCAAAAGCTGAAAATATGTAGTCTCGAAGTCATTTCGAGAAATTGACGTTTTAAGTTTCTGTTTCCAAATTCAAACGGATGTATCTTCGCCAATAATTGTCAGAAGTTAGAATTTCTTTCAACATTATGAAGCCCTTTTTATATATTTTGACCCTGCATCAAAAGCTGAAAATATGTAGTCTCGAAGTCATTTCGAGAAATTGACGTTTTAAGTTTCTGTTTCCAAATTCAAACGGATGTATCTTCGCCAATAATTGTCAGAAGTTAGAATTTCTTTCAACATTATGAAGCCCTTTTTATATATTTTGATTCTGCATCAAAAGCTGAAAATATGTAGTCTCGAAGTCATTTCGAGAAATTGACGTTTTAAGTTTCTGTTTCCAAATTCAAACGGATGTATCTTCGCCAATACTTGTCAGAAGTTAGAATTTCTTTCAACATTATGAAGCACTTTTTATATATTTTGACTCTGCATCAAAAGCTGAAAGTCTCGAAGACATTTCGAGAAATTGACGTTTTAAGTTTCTGTTTCCAAATTCAAATGGATGTATCTTCGCCAATAATTGTCAGAAGTTAGAATTTCTTTCAACATTATGAAGCCCTTTTTATATATTTTGATTCTGCATCAAAAGCTGAAAATATGTAGTCTCGAAGTCATTTTGCGAAATTGACGTTTTAAGTTTCTGTTTCCAAATTCAAACGGATGTATCTTCGCCAATAATTGTCAGAAGTTAGAATTTCTTTCAACATTATGAAGCCCTTTTTATATATTTTGACCCTGCATCAAAAGCTGAAAATATGTAGTCTCGAAGTCATTTCGAGAAATTGACGTTTTAAGTTTCTGTTTCCAAATTCAAATGGATGTATCTTCGCCAATAATTGTCAGAAGTTAGAATTTCTTTCAACATTATGAAGCCCTTTTTATATATTTTGACTATGCATCAAAGGCTGAATATATGTAGTCTCGAAGTCATTTCGAGAAATTGACGTTTTAAGTTTCTGTTTCCAAATTCAAACGGATGTATCTTCGCCAATAATTCTCAGAAGTTAGAATTTCTTTCAACATTATGAAGCCCTTTTTATATATTTTGATTCTGCATCAAAAGCTGAAAATATGTAGTCTCGAAGTCATTTCGAGAAATTGACGTTTTAAGTTTCTGTTTCCAAATTCAAACGGATGTATCTTCGCCAATAATTGTCAGAAGTTAGAATTTCTTTCAACATTATGAAGCACTTTTTATATATTTTGACTCTGCATCAAAAGCTGAAAATATGAAGTCTCGAAGTCATTTCGAGAAATTGACGTTTTAAGTTTCTGTTTCCAAATTCAAACGGACGTATCTTCGCCAATAATTGTCAGAAGTTAGAATTTCTTTCAACATTATGAAGCCCTTTTTATATATTTTGACTATGCATCAAAGGCTGAAAATATGTAGTCTCGAAGTCATTTCGAGAAATTGACGTTTTAAGTTTCTGGTTGCAAATTCAAACGAATGTATCTTCGCCAATAATTGTCAGAAGTTAGAATTTCTTTTAACATTATGAAGCCCTTTTTATATATTTTGATTCTGCATCAAAAGCTGAAAATATGTAGTCTCGAAGTCATTTCGAGAAATTGACGTTTTAAGTTTCTGTTTCCAAATTCAAACGGATGTATCTTCGTCAATAATTGTCAGAAGTTAGAATTTCTTTCAACATTATGAAGCCCTTTTTATATATTTTGATTCTGCATCAAAAGCTGAAAATATGTAGTCTCGATGTCATTTCGAGAAATTGACGTTTTAAGTTTCTGTTTCCAAATTCAAACGGATGTATCTTCGCCAATAATTGTCAGAAGTTAGAATTTCTTTCAACATTATGAAGCACTTTTTATATATTTTGACTCTGCCTCAAAAGCTGAAAATATGTAGTCTCGAAGTCATTTCGAGAAACTGACGTTTTAAGTTTCTGTTTCCAAATTCAAATGGATGTATCTTCGCCAATAATTGTCAGAAGTTAGAATTTCTTTCAACATTATGAAGCCCTTTTTATATATTTTGATTCTGCATCAAAAGCTGAAAATATGTAGTCTCGAAGTCATTTCGAGAAATTGACGTTTTAAGTTTCTGTTTCCAAATTCAAACGGATGTATCTTCGCCAATACTTGTCAGAAGTTAGAATTTCTTTCAACATTATGAAGCCCTTTTTATATATTTTGATTCTGCATCAAAAGCTGAAAATATGTAGTCTCGAAGTCATTTCGAGAAATTGACGTTTTAAGTTTCTGTTTCCAAATACAAACGGATGTATCTTCGCCAATACTTGTCAGAAGTTAGAATTTCTTTCAACATTATGAAGCACTTTTTATATATTTTGACTCTGGATCAAAAGCTGAAAGTCTCGAAGACATTTCGAGAAATTGACGTTTTAAGTTTCTGTTTCCAAATTCAAATGGATGTATCTTCGCCAATAATTGTCAGAAGTTAGAATTTCTTTCAACATTATGAAGCCCTTTTTATATATTTTGATTCTGCATCAAAAGCTGAAAATATGTAGTCTCGAAGTCATTTTGCGAAATTGACGTTTTAAGTTTCTGTTTCCAAATTCAAACGGATGTATCTTCGCCAATAATTGTCAGAAGTTAGAATTTCTTTCAACATTATGAAGCCCTTTTTATATATTTTGACCCTGCATCAAAAGCTGAAAATATGTAGTCTCGAAGTCATTTCGAGAAATTGACGTTTTAAGTTTCTGTTTCCAAATTCAAATGGATGTATCTTCGCCAATAATTGTCAGAAGTTAGAATTTCTTTCAACATTATGAAGCCCTTTTTATATATTTTGACTATGCATCAAAGGCTGAATATATGTAGTCTCGAAGTCATTTCGAGAAATTGACGTTTTAAGTTTCTGTTTCCAAATTCAAACGGATGTATCTTCGCCAATAATTCTCAGAAGTTAGAATTTCTTTCAACATTATGAAGCCCTTTTTATATATTTTGATTCTGCATCAAAAGCTGAAAATATGTAGTCTCGAAGTCATTTCGAGAAATTGACGTTTTAAGTTTCTGTTTCCAAATTCAAACGGATGTATCTTCGCCAATAATTGTCAGAAGTTAGAATTTCTTTTCAACATTATGAAGCACTTTTTTATATATTTTGACTCTGCATCAAAAGCTGAAAATATGAAGTCTCGAAGTCATTTCGAGAAATTGACGTTTTAAGTTTCTGTTTCCAAATTCAAACGGACGTATCTTCGCCAATAATTGTCAGAAGTTAGAATTTCTTTCAACATTATGAAGCCCTTTTTATATATTTTGACTATGCATCAAAGGCTGAAAATATGTAGTCTCGAAGTCATTTCGAGAAATTGACGTTTTAAGTTTCTGTTTCCAAATTCAAACGGATGTATCTTCGCCAATAATTGTCAGAAGTTAGAATTTCTTTCAACATTATGAAGCCCTTTTTATATATTTTGATTCTGCATCAAAAGCTGAAAATATGTAGTCTCGAAGTCATTTCGAGAAATTGACGTTTTAAGTTTCTGTTTCCAAATTCAAACGGATGTATCTTCGTCAATAATTGTCAGAAGTTAGAATTTCTTTCAACATTATGAAGCCCTTTTTATATATTTTGATTCTGCATCAAAAGCTGAAAATATGTAGTCTCGAAGTCATTTCGAGAAATTGACGTTTAAGTTTCTGTTTCCAAATTCAAACGGATGTATCTTCGCCAATAATTGTCAGAAGTTAGAATTTCTTTCAACATTATGAAGCACTTTTATATATTTTGACTCTGCCTCAAAAGCTGAAAATATGTAGTCTCGAAGTCATTTCGAGAAACTGACGTTTTAAGTTTCTGTTTCCAAATTCAAATGGATGTATCTTCGCCAATAATTGTCAGAAGTTAGAATTTCTTTCAACATTATGAAGCCCTTTTTATATATTTTGACCCTGCATCAAAGGCTGAAAATATGTAGTCTCGAAGTCATTTCGAGAAATTGACGTTTTAAGTTTCTGTTTCCAAATTCAAACGGATGTATCTTCGCCAATAATTGTCAGAAGTTAGAATTTCTTTCAACATTATGAAGCCCTTTTTATATATTTTGACCCTGCATCAAAAGCTGAAAATATGTAGTCTCGAAGTCATTTCGAGAAATTGACGTTTTAAGTTTCTGTTTCCAAATTCAAACGGATGTATCTTCGCCAATAATTGTCAGAAGTTAGAATTTCTTTCAACATTATGAAGCCCTTTTTATATATTTTGATTCTGCATCAAAAGCTGAAAATATGTAGTCTCGAAGTCATTTCGAGAAATTGACGTTTTAAGTTTCTGTTTCCAAATTCAAACGGATGTATCTTCGCCAATAATTGTCAGAAGTTAGAATTTCTTTCAACATTATGAAGCACTTTTTATATATTTTGACTCTGCATCAAAAGCTGAAAGTCTCGAAGTCATTTCGAGAAACTGACGTTTTAAGTTTCTGTTTCCAAATTCAAATGGATGTATCTTCGCCAATAATTGTCAGAAGTTAGAATTTCTTTCAACATTATGAAGCACTTTTTATATATTTTGACTCTGCATCAAAAGCTGAAAATATGTAGTCTCGAAGTCATTTCGAGAAATTGACGTTTTAAGTTTCTGTTTCCAAATTCAAACGGACGTATCTTCGCCAATAATTGTCAGAAGTTAGAATTTCTTTCAACATTATGAAGCCCTTTTTATATATTTTGACTATGCATCAAAGGCTGAAAATATGTAGTCTCGAAGTCATTTCGAGAAATTGACGTTTTAAGTTTCTGTTTCCAAATTCAAACGGATGTATCTTCGCCAATAATTGTCAAAGTTAGAATTTCTTTCAACATTATGAAGCCCTTTTTATATATTTTGATTCTGCATCAAAAGCTGAAAATATGTAGTCTCGAAGTCATTTCGAGAAATTGACGTTTTAAGTTTCTGTTTCCAAATTCAAACGGATGTATCTTCGTCAATAATTGTCAGAAGTTAGAATTTCTTTCAACATTATGAAGCCCTTTTTATATATTTTGATTCTGCATCAAAAGCTGAAAATATGTAGTCTCGAAGTCATTTCGAGAAATTGACGTTTTTAAGTTTCTGTTTCCAAATTCAAACGGATGTATCTTCGCCAATAATTGTCAGAAGTTAGAATTTCTTTCCAACATTATGAAGCACTTTTTATATATTTTGACTCTGCCTCAAAAGCTGAAAATATGTAGTCTCGAAGTCATTTCGAGAAACTGACGTTTTAAGTTTCTGTTTCCAAATTCAAATGGATGTATCTTCGCCAATAATTGTCAGAAGTTAGAATTTCTTTCAACATTATGAAGCCCTTTTTATATATTTTGACTCTGCATCAAAGGCTGAAAATATGTAGTCTCGAAGTCATTTCGAGAAATTGACGTTTTAAGTTTCGGTTTCCAAATTCAAACGGATGTATCTTCGCCAATAATTGTCAGCAGTTAGAATTTCTTTCAACATTATGAAGCCCTTTTTATATATTTTGATTCTGCATCAAAAGCTGAAAATATGTAGTCTCGAAGTCATTTCGAGAAATTGACGTTTTAAGTTTCTGTTTCCAAATTCAAACGGATGTATCTTCGCCAAATAATTGTCAGAAGTTTAGAATTTCTTTCAACATTATGAAGCCCTTTTTATATATTTTGATTCTGCATCAAAAAGCTGAAAATATGTAGTCTCGAAGTCATTTCGAGAAATTGACGTTTTAAGTTTCTGTTTCCAAATTCAAACGGATGTATCTTCGCCAATAATTGTCAGAAGTTAGAATTTCTTTCAACATTATGAAGCACTTTTTATATATTTTGACTCTGCATCAAAAGCTGAAAGTCTCGAAGTCATTTCGAGAAACTGACGTTTTAAGTTTCTGTTTCCAAATTCAAATGGATGTATCTTCGCCAATAATTGTCAGAAGTTAGAATTTCTTTCAACATTATGAAGCCCTTTTTATATATTTTGATTCTGCATCAAAAGCTGAAAATATGTAGTCTCGAAGTCATTTCGCGAAATTGACGTTTTAAGTTTCTGTTTCCAAATTCAAACGGACGTATCTTCGCCAATAATTGTCAGAATTTAGAATTTCTTTCAACATTATGAAGCCCTTTTTATATATTTTGACTATGCATCAAAGGCTGAATATATGTAGTCTCGAAGTCATTTCGAGAAATTGACGTTTTAAGTTTCTGTTTCCAAATTCAAACGGATGTATCTTCGCCAATAATTGTCAGAAGTTAGAATTTCTTTCAACATTATGAAGCCCTTTTTATATATTTTGATTCTGCATCAAAAGCTGAAAATATGTAGTCTCGAAGTCATTTCGAGAAATTGACGTTTTAAGTTTCTGTTTCCAAATTCAAACGGATGTATCTTCGTCAATAATTGTCAGAAGTTAGAATTTCTTTCAACATTATGAAGCCCTTTTTATATATTTTGATTCTGCATCAAAAGCTGAAAATATGTAGTCTCGATGTCATTTCGAGAAATTGACGTTTTAAGTTTCTGTTTCCAAATTCAAACGGATGTATCTTCGCCAATAATTGTCAGAAGTTAGAATTTCTTTCAACATTATGAAGCACTTTTTATATATTTTGACTCTGCATCAAAAGCTGAAAATATGTAGTCTCGAAGTCATTTCGAGAAACTGACGTTTTAAGTTTCTGTTTCCAAATTCAAATGGATGTATCTTCGCCAATAATTGTCAGAAGTTAGAATTTCTTTCAACATTATGAAGCCCTTTTTATATATTTTGACCCTGCATCAAAAGCTGAAAATATGTAGTCTCGAAGTCATTTCGAGAAATTGACGTTTAAAGTTTCTGTTTCCAAATTCAAACGGATGTATCTTCGCCAATAATTGTCAGAAGTTAGAATTTCTTTCAACATTATGAAGCCCTTTTTATATATTTTGACCCTGCATCAAAAGCTGAAAATATGTAGTCTCGAAGTCATTTCGAGAAATTGACGTTTTAAGTTTCTGTTTCCAAATTCAAACGGATGTATCTTCGCCAATAATTGTCAGAAGTTAGAATTTCTTTCAACATTATGAAGCCCTTTTTATATATTTTGATTCTGCATCAAAAGCTGAAAATATGTAGTCTCGAAGTCATTTCGAGAAATTGACGTTTTAAGTTTCTGTTTCCAAATTCAAACGGATGTATCTTCGCCAATAATTGTCAGAAGTTAGAATTTCTTTCAACATTATGAAGCACTTTTTATATATTTTGACTCTGCATCAAAAGCTGAAAGTCTCGAAGTCATTTCGAGAAACTGACGTTTTAAGTTTCTGTTTCCAAATTCAAATGGATGTATCTTCGCCAATAAATTGTCAGAAGTTAGAATTTCTTTCAACATTATGAAGCACTTTTTATATATTTTGACTCTGCATCAAAAGCTGAAAATATGTAGTCTTGAAGTCATTTCGAGAAATTGACGTTTTAAGTCTCTGTTTCCAAATTCAACCGCAGGTATCTTCGCCAATAATTGTCAGAATTTAGAATTTCTTTCAACATTATGAAGCCCTTTTTATATATTTTGACTATGCATCAAAGGCTGAATATATGTAGTCTCGAAGTCATTTCGAGAAATTGACGTTTTAAGTTTCTGTTTCCAAATTCAAACGGATGTATCTTCGCCAATAATTGTCAGAAGTTAGAATTTCTTTCAACATTATGAAGCCCTTTTTATATATTTTGATTCTGCATCAAAAGCTGAAAGTCTCGAAGTCATTTCGAGAAATTGACGTTTTAAGTTTCTGTTTCCAAATTCAAACGGATGTATCTTCGCCAATAATTGTCAGAAGTTAGAATTTCTTTCAACATTATGAAGCACTTTTTATATATTTTGATTCTGCATCAAAAGCTGAAAGTCTCGAAGTCATTTCGAGAAATTGACGTTTTAAGTTTCTGTTTCCAAATTCAAATGGATGTATCTTCGCCAATAATTGTCAGAAGTTAGAATTTCTTTCAACATTATGAAGCCCTTTTTATATATTTTGATTCTGCATCAAAAGCTGAAAATATGTAGTCTCGAAGTCATTTCGCGAAATTGACGTTTTAAGTTTCTGTTTCCAAATTCAAACGGATGTATCTTCGCCAATAATTGTCAGAAGTTAGAATTTCTTTCAACATTATGAAGCCCTTTTTATATATTTTGATTCTGCATCAAAAGCTGAAAATATGTAGTCTCGAAGTCATTTCGAGAAATTGACGTTTTAAGTTTCTGTTTCCAAATTCAAACGGATGTATCTTCGCCAATAATTGTCAGAAGTTAGAATTTCTTTCAACATTATGAAGCACTTTTTATATATTTTGACTCTGCATCAAAAAGCTGAAAGTCTCGAAGTCATTTCGAGAAATTGACGTTTTAAGTTTCTGTTTCCAAATTCAAATGGATGTATATTCGCCAATAATTGTCAGAAGTTAGAATTTCTTTCAACATTATGAAGCCCTTTTTATATATTTTGATTCTGCATCAAAAGCTGAAAATATGTAGTCTCGAAGTCATTTCGCGAAATTGACGTTTTAAGTTTCTGTTTCCAAATTCAAACGGATGTATCGTCGCCAATAATTGTCAGAAGTTAGAATTTCTTTCAACATTATGAAGCCCTTTTATATATTTTGACTCTGCATCAAAAGCTGAAAATATGAAGTCTCGAAGTCATTTCGAGAAATTGACGTTTTAAGTTTCTGTTTCCAAATTCAAACGGACGTATCTTCGCCAATAATTGTCAGAAGTTAGAATTTCTTTCAACATTATGAAGCCCTTTTTATATATTTTGACTATGCATCAAAGGCTGAAAATATGTAGTCTCGAAGTCATTTCGAGAAATTGACGTTTTAAGTTTCTGTTTCCAAATTCAAACGGATGTATCTTCGCCAATAATTGTCAGAAGTTAGAATTTCTTTCAACATTATGAAGCCCTTTTTATATATTTTGACTATGCATCAAAGGCTGAAAATATGTAGTCTCGAAGTCATTTCGAGAAATTGACGTTTTAAGTTTCTGTTTCCAAATTCAAACGGATGTATCTTCGCCAATAATTGTCAGAAGTTAGAATTTCTTTCAACAATATCAAGCACTTTTTATATATCTTGACTTTGCATCAAAAGCTGAAAGTCTCGAAGTCATTTCGAGAAATTGACGTTTTAAGTTTCTGTTTCCAAATTCAAATGGATGTATCTTCGCCAATAATTGTCAGAAGTTAGAATTTCTTTCAACATTATGAAGCCCTTTTTATATATTTTGATTCTGCATCAAAAGCTGAAAATATGTAGTCTCGAAGTCATTTCGCGAAATTGACGTTTTAAGTTTCTGTTTCCAAATTCAAACGGATGTATCTTCGCCAATAATTGTCAGAAGTTAGAATTTCTTTCAACATTATGAAGCCCTTTTTATATATTTTGATTCTGCATCAAAAGCTGAAAATATGTAGTCTCGAAGTCATTTCGAGAAATTGACGTTTTAAGTTTCTGTTTCCAAATTCAAACGGATGTATCTTCGCCAATAATTGTCAGAAGTTAGAATTTCTTTCAACATTATGAAGCACTTTTTATATATTTTGACTCTGCATCAAAAGCTGAAAGTCTCGAAGTCATTTCGAGAAATTGACGTTTTAAGTTTCTGTTTCCAAATTCAAATGGATGTATATTCGCCAATAATTGTCAGAAGTTAGAATTTCTTTCAACATTATGAAGCCCTTTTTATATATTTTGATTCTGCATCAAAAGCTGAAAATATGTAGTCTCGAAGTCATTTCGAGAAATTGACGTTTTAAGTTTCTGTTTCCAAATTCAAACGGATGTATCGTCGCCAATAATTGTCAGAAGTTAGAATTTCTTTCAACATTATGAAGCCCTTTTTATATATTTTGACTCTGCATCAAAAGCTGAAAATATGAAGTCTCGAAGTCATTTCGAGAAATTGACGTTTTAAGTTTCTGTTTCCAAATTCAAACGGACGTATCTTCGCCAATAATTGTCAGAAGTTAGAATTTCTTTCAACATTATGAAGCCCTTTTTATATATTTTGACTATGCATCAAAGGCTGAAAATATGTAGTCTCGAAGTCATTTCGAGAAATTGACGTTTTAAGTTTCTGTTTCCAAATTCAAACGGATGTATCTTCGCCAATAATTGTCAGAAGTTAGAATTTCTTTCAACATTATGAAGCCCTTTTTATATATTTTGACTATGCATCAAAGGCTGAAAATATGTAGTCTCGAAGTCATTTCGAGAAATTGACGTTTTAAGTTTCTGTTTCCAAATTCAAACGGATGTATCTTCGCCAATAATTGTCAGAAGTTAGAATTTCTTTCAACAATATCAATCACTTTTTATATATCTTGACTTTGCATCAAAAGCTGAAAGTCTCGAAGTCATTTCGAGAAATTGACGTTTTAAGTTTCTGTTTCCAAATTCAAACGGATGTATCTTCGCCAATAATTGTCAGAAGTTAGAATTTCTTTCAACATTATGAAGCCCTTTTTTATATATTTTGATTCTGCGTCAAAAGCTGAAAATATGTGGTCGCGAAGTCATTTCGAGAAATTGACGTTTTAAGTTTCTGTTTCCAAATTCAAACGGACGTATCTTCGCCAATAATTGTCAGAAGTTAGAATTTCTTTCAACATTATGAAGCCCTTTTTATATATTTTGATTCTGCATCAAAAGCTGAAAATATGTAGTCTCGAAGTCATTTCGAGAAATTGACGTTTTAAGTTTCTGTTTCCAAATTCAAACGGATGTATCTTCGCCAATAATTGTCAGAAGTTAGAATTTCTTTCAACATTATGAAGCCCTTTTTATATATTTTGACCCTGCATCAAAAGCTGAAAATATGTAGTCTCGAAGTCATTTCGAGAAATTGACGTTTTAAGTTTCTGTTTCCAAATTCAAACGGATGTATCTTCGCCAATAATTGTCAGAAGTTAGAATTTCTTTCAACATTATGAAGCCCTTTTTATATATTTTGACCCTGCATCAAAAGCTGAAAATATGTAGTCTCGAAGTCATTTCGAGAAATTGACGTTTTAAGTTTCTGTTTCCAAATTCAAACGGATGTATCTTCGCCAATAATTGTCAGAAGTTAGAATTTCTTTCAACATTATGAAGCCCTTTTTATATATTTTGATTCTGCATCAAAAGCTGAAAATATGTAGTCTCGAAGTCATTTCGAGAAATTGACGTTTTAAGTTTCTGTTTCCAAATTCAAACGGACGTATCTTCGCCAATAATTGTCAGAAGTTAGAATTTCTTTCAACATTATGAAGCCCTTTTTATATATTTTGACTATGCATCAAAGGCTGAAATATATGTAGTCTCGAATTCATTTCGAGAAATTGACGTTTTAAGTTTCTGTTTCCAAATTCAAACGGATGTATCTTCGCCAATAATTGTCAGAAGTTAGAATTTCTTTCAACATTATGAAGCCCTTTTTATATATTTTGATTCTGCATCAAAAGCTGAAAATATGTAGTCTCGAAGTCATTTCGAGAAATTGACGTTTTAAGTTTCTGTTTCCAAATTCAAACGGATGTATCTTCGCCAATAATTGTCAGAAGTTAGAATTTCTTTCAACATTATGAAGCACTTTTTATATATTTTGACTCTGCATCAAAAGCTGAAAGTCTCGAAGTCATTTCGAGAAATTGACGTTTTAAGTTTCTGTTTCCAAATTCAAATGGATGTCTCTTCGCCAATAATTGTCAGAAGTTAGAATTTCTTTCAACATTATGAAGCCCTTTTTAAATATTTTGATTCTGCATCAATAGCTGAAAATATGTAGTCTCGAAGTATTTCGCGAAATTGACGTTTTAAGTTTCTGTTTCCAAGTTCAAACGGATGTATCTTCGCCAATAATTGTCAGAAGTTAGAATTTCTTTCAACATTATGAAGCCCTTTTTATACATTTTGACTCTGCATCAAAAGCTGAAAATATGTAGTCTCAAAGTCATTTCGAGAAATTGACGTTTTAAGTTTCTGTTTCCAAATTCAAACGGACGTATCTTCGCCAATAATTGTCAGAAGTTAGAATTTCTTTCAACATTATGAAGCCCTTTTTATATATTTTGACTCTGCATCAAAAGCTGAAAATATGTAGTCGCAAAGTCATTTCGAGAAATTGACGTTTTAAGTTTCTGTTTCCAAATTCAAACGGATGTATCTTCGCCAATAATTGTCAGAAGTTAGAATTTCTTTCAACATTATGAAGCCCTTTTTATATATTTTGACTCTGCATCAAAAGCTGAAAATATGTAGTCTCGAAGTCATTTCGAGAAATTGACGTTTTAAGTTTCTGTTTCCAAATTCAAACGGATGTATCTTCGCCAATAATTATCAGAAGTTAGAATTTCTTTCAACATTATGAAAGCCCTTTTTATATACTTTGACTCTGCATCAAAAGCTGGAAACATGTAGTCTCGAAGTCATTTCGAGAATCGACGTTTTAAGTTTCTGTTTCCAAATTCAAATGGATGTATCTTCGCCAATAATTGTCAGAAGTTAGAATTTCTTTCAACATTATGAAGCCCTTTTTATATATTTTGATTCTGCATCAAAAGCTGAAAATATGGAGTCTCGAAGTCATTTCGAGAAATTGACGTTTTAAGTTTCTGTTTCCAAATTCAAACGGATGTATCTTCGCCAATATTGTCAGAAGTTAGAATTTCTTTCAACATTATGAAGCCCTTTTTATATATTTTGACTCTGCATCAAAAGCTGAAAATATGTAGTCTCGAAGTCATTTCGCGAAATTGACGTTTTAAGTTTCTGTTTCCAAATTCAAACGGATGTATCTTCGCCAATAATTGTCAGAAGTTAGAATTTCTTTCAACATTATGAAGCCCTTTTTATATATTTTGACTCTGCATCAAAAGCTGAAAATATGTAGTCTCGAAGTCATTTCGAGAAATTGACGTTTTAAGTTTCTGTTTCCAAATTCAAACGGACGTATCTTCGCCAATAATTGTCAGAAGTTAGAATTTCTTTCAACATTATGAAGCCCTTTTTATATATTTTGACTATGCATCAAAAGCTGAAAATATGTAGTCTCGAAGTCATTTCGAGAAATTGACGTTTTAAGTTTCTGTTTCCAAATTCAAACGGATGTATCTTCGCCAATAATTGTCAGAAGTTAGAATTTCTTTCAACATTATGAAGCCCTTTTTATATATTTTGACTCTGCATCAAAAGCTGAAAATATAGTCTCGAAGTCATTTCGAGAAATTGACGTTTTAAGTTTCTGTTTCCAAATTCAAATGGATGTATCTTCGCCAATAATTGTCAGAAGTTAGAATTTCTTTCAACATTATGAAGCCCTTTTTATATATTTTGATTCTGCATCAAAAGCTGAAATATAGTCTCGAAGTCATTTCGAGAAATTGACGTTTTAAGTTTCTGTTTCCAAATTCAAACGGATGTATGTTCGCCAATAATTGTCAGAAGTCAGAATTTCTTTCAACATTATGAAGCCCTTTTTATATATTTTGACTCTGCATCAAAAGCTGAAAATATGTAGTCGCGAAGTCATTTCGAGAAATAGACGTTTTAAGTTTCTGTTTCCAAATTCAAACGGATGTATCTTCGCCAATAATTGTCAGAAGTTAGAATTTCTTTCAACATTATGAAGCCCTTTTATATATTTTGATTCTGCATCAAAAGCTGAAAATATGTAGTCTCGAAGTCATTTCGAGAAATTGACGTTTTAAGTTTCTGTTTCCAAATTCAAACGGATGTATCTTCGTCAATAATTGTCAGAAGTTAGAATTTCTTTCAACATTATGAAGCCCTTTTTATATATTTTGACTCTGCCTCAAAAGCTGAAAATATGTAGTCTCGAAGTCATTTCGAGAAATTGACGTTTTAAGTTTCTGTTTCCAAATTCAAACGGATGTATCTTCGCCAATAATTGTCAGAAGTTAGAATTTCTTTCAACATTATGAAGCCCTTTTTATATATTTTGATTCTGCATCAAAAGCTGAAAATATGTAGTCTCGAAGTCATTTCGCGAAATTGACGTTTTAAGTTTCTGTTTCCAAATTCAAACGGATGTATCTTCGCCAATAATTGTCAGAAGTTAGAATTTCTTTCAACATTATGAAGCCCTTATTATATATTTTGACTCTGCCTCAAAAGCTGAAAATATGTAGTCTCGAAGTCATTTCGAGAAATTGACGTTTTAAGTTTCTGTTTCCAAATTCAAACGGACGTATCTTCGCCAATAATTGTCAGAAGTTAGAATTTCTTTCAACATTATGAAGCCCTTTTTATATATTTTGACTATGCATCAAAGGCTGAAAATATATAGTCTCGAAGTCATTTCGAGAAATTGACGTTTTAAGTTTCTGTTTCCAAATTCAAACGGATGTATCTTCGCCAATAATTGTCAGAAGTTAGAATTTCTTTCAACATTATGAAGCCCTTTTTATATATTTTGATTCTGCATCAAAAGCTGAAAATATGTAGTCTCGAAGTCATTTCGAGAAATTGACGTTTTAAGTTTCTGTTTCCAAATTCAAACGGATGTATCTTCGCCAATAATTGTCAGAAGTTAGAATTTCTTTCAACATTATGAAGCACTTTTTATATATTTTGACTCTGCATCAAAAGCTGAAAGTCTCGAAGTCATTTCGAGAAATTGACGTTTTAAGTTTCTGTTTCCAAATTCAAATGGATGTATCTTCGCCAATAATTGTCAGAAGTTAGAATTTCTTTCAACATTATGAAGCCCTTTTTATATATTTTGATTCTGCATCAAAAGCTGAAAATATGTAGTCTCGAAGTCATTTCGCGAAATTGACGTTTTAAGTTTCTGTTTCCAAATTCAAACGGATGTATCTTCGCCAATAATTGTCAGAAGTTAGAATTTCTTTCAACATTATGAAGCCCTTTTTATATATTTTGACTCTGCATCAAAAGCTGAAAATATGAAGTCTCGAAGTCATTTCGAGAAATTGACGTTTTAAGTTTCTGTTTCCAAATTCAAACGGACGTATCTTCGCCAATAATTGTCAGAAGTTAGAATTTCTTTCAACATTATGAAGCCCTTTTTATATATTTTGACTATGCATCAAAGGCTGAAAATATGTAGTCTCGAAGTCATTTCGAGAAATTGACGTTTTAAGTTTCTGTTTCCAAATTCAAACGGATGTATCTTCGCCAATAATTATCAGAAGTTAGAATTTCTTTCAACATTATGAAGCCCTTTTTATATATTTTGATTCTGCATCAAAAGCTGAAAATATGTAGTCTCGAAGTCATTTCGAGAAATTGACGTTTTAAGTTTCTGTTTCCAAATTCAAACGGATGTATCTTCGCCAATAATTGTCAGAAGTTAGAGTTTCTTTCAACATTATGAAGCACTTTTTATATATTTTGACTCTGCATCAAAAGCTGAAAGTCTCGAAGTCATTTCGAGAAATTGACGTTTTAAGTTTCTGTTTCCAAATTCAAATGGATGTATCTTCGCCAATAATTGTCAGAAGTTAGAATTTCTTTCAACATTATGAAGCCCTTTTTATATATTTTGATTCTGCATCAAAAGCTGAAAATATGTAGTCTCGAAGTCATTTCGAGAAATTGACGTTTTAAGTTTCTGTTTCCAAATTCAATATCTTCGCCAATAATTGTCAGAAGTTAGAATTTCTTTCAACATTATGAAGCCCTTTTTATATATTTTGATTCTGCATCAAAAGCTGAAAATATGTAGTCTCGATGTCATTTCGAGAAATTGACGTTTTAAGTTTCTGTTTCCAAATTCAACGGAAGTATCTTCGCCCATTAATTGTCAGAAGTTAGAATTTCCTTTCAACATGATGAAGCACTTTTTATATATTTTGATTCTGCATCAAAAAGCTGAAAAATATGTAGCCTCGAAGTCATTTCGCGAAATTGACGTTTTAAGTTTCTGTTTCCAAATTCAAACGGATGTATCTTCGCCAATAATTGTCAGAAGTTAGAATTTCTTTCAACATTATGAAGCCCTTATTATATATTTTGACTCTGCCTCAAAAGCTGAAAATATGTAGTCTCGAAGTCATTTCGAGAAATTGACGTTTTAAGTTTCTGTTTCCAAATTCAAACGGACGTATCTTCGCCAATAATTGTCAGAAGTTAGAATTTCTTTCAACATTATGAAGCCCTTTTTATATATTTTGACTATGCATCAAAGGCTGAAAATATGTAGTCTCGAAGTCATTTCGAGAAATTGACGTTTTAAGTTTCTGTTTCCAAATTCAAACGGATGTATCTTCGCCAATAATTGTCAGAAGTTAGAATTTCTTTCAACATTATGAAGCCCTTTTTATATATTTTGATTCTGCATCAAAAGCTGAAAATATGTAGTCTCGAAGTCATTTCGAGAAATTGACGTTTTAAGTTTCTGTTTCCAAATTCAAACGGATGTATCTTCGCCAATAATTGTCAGAAGTTAGAATTTCTTTCAACATTATGAAGCCTTTTTTATATATTTTGACTCTGCATCAAAAGCTGAAAGTCTCGAAGTCATTTCGAGAAACTGACGTTTTAAGTTTCTGTTTCCAAATTCAAATGGATGTATCTTCGCCAATAATTGTCAGAAGTTAGAATTTCTTTCAACATTATGAAGCCCTTTTTATATATTTTGATTCTGCATCAAAAGCTGAAAATATGTAGTCTCGAAGTCATTTCGCGAAATTGACGTTTTAAGTTTCTGTTTCCAAATTCAAACGGATGTATCTTCGCCAATAATTGTCAGAAGTTAGAATTTCTTTCAACATTATGAAGCCCTTTTTATATATTTTGACTCTGCCTCAAAAGCTGAAAATATGTAGTCTCGAAGTCATTTCGAGAAATTGACGTTTTAAGTTTCTGTTTCCAAATTCAAACGGACGTATCTTCGCCAATAATTGTCAGAAGTTAGAATTTCTTTCAACATTATGAAGCCCTTTTTATATATTTTGACTACGCATCAAAGGCTGAAAATATGTAGTCTCGAAGTCATTTCGAGAAATTGACGTTTTAAGTTTCTGTTTCCAAATTCAAACGGATGTATCTTCGCCAATAATTGTCAGAAGTTAGAATTTCTTTCAACATTATGAAGCCCTTTTTATATATTTTGATTCTGCATCAAAAGCTGAAAATATGTAGTCTCGAAGTCATTTCGAGAAATTGACGTTTTAAGTTTCTGTTTCCAAATTCAAACGGACGTATCTTCGCCAATAATTGTCAGAAGTTGGAATTTCTTTCAACATTATGAAGCCCTTTTTATATATTTTGACTATGCATCAAAGGCTGAAAATATGTAGTCTCGAAGTCATTTCGAGAAATTGACGTTTTAAGTTTCTGTTTCCAAATTCAAACGGATGTATCTTCGCCAATAATTGTCAGAAGTTAGAATTTCTTTCAATATTATGAAGCCCTTTTTATATATTTTGATTCTGCATCAAAAGCTGAAAATATGTAGTCTCGAAGTCATTTCGAGAAATTGACGTTTTAAGTTTCTGTTTCCAAATTCAAACGGATGTATCTTCGTCAATAATTGTCAGAAGTTAGAATTTCTTTCAACATTATGAAGCCCTTTTTATATATTTTGATTCTGCATCAAAAGCTGAAATATGTAGTATCGAAGTCATTTCGCGAAATTGACGTTTTAAGTTTCTGTTTCCAAATTCAAACGGATGTATCTTCGCCAATAATTGTCAGAAGTTAGAATTTCTTTCAACATTATGAAGCCCTTATTATATATTTTGACTCTGCCTCAAAAGCTGAAAATATGTAGTCTCGAAGTCATTTCGAGAAACTGACGTTTTAAGTTTCTGTTTCCAAATTCAAACGGATGTATCTTCGCCAATAATTGTCAGAAGTTAGAATTTCTTTCAACATTATGAAGCCCTTTTTATATATTTTGACTATGCATCAAAGGCTGAAAATATGTAGTCTCGAAGTCATTTCGAGAAATTAACGGTTTAAGTTTCTGTTTCCAAATTCAAACGGATGTATCTTCGCCAATAATTGTCAGAAGTTAGAATTTCTTTCAATATTATGAAGCCCTTTTTATATATTTTGATTCTGCATCAAAAGCTGAAAATATGTAGTCTCGAAGTCATTTCGAGAAATTGACGTTTTAAGTTTCTGTTTCCAAATTCAAACGGATGTATCTTCGCCAATAATTGTCAGAAGTTAGAATTTCTTTCAACATTATGAAGCACTTTTTATATATTTTGACTCTGCATCAAAAGCTGAAAATATGTAGTCTCGAAGTCATTTCGAGAAACTGACGTTTTAAGTTTCTGTTTCCAAATTCAAATGGATGTATCTTCGCCAATAATTGTCAGAAGTTAGAATTTCTTTCAACATTATGAAGCCCTTTTTATATATTTTGATTCTGCATCAAAAGCTGAAAATATGTAGTCTCGAAGTCATTTCGAGAAATTGACGTTTTAAGTTTCTGTTTCCAAATTCAAACGGATGTATCTTCGCCAATAATTGTCAGAAGTTAGAATTTCTTTCAACATTTTGAAGCCCTTTTTATATATTTTGATTCTGCATCAAAAGCTGAAAATATGTAGTCTCGAAGTCATTTCGAGAAATTGACGTTTTAAGTTTCTGTTTCCAAATTCAAACGGACGTATCTTCGCCAATAATTGTCAGAAGTTAGAATTTCTTTCAACATTATGAAGCCCTTTTTATATATTTTGACTATGCATCAAAGGCTGAATATATGTAGTCTCGAAGTCATTTCGAGAAATTGACGTTTTAAGTTTCTGTTTCCAAATTCAAACGGATGTATATTCGCCAATAATTGTCAGAAGTTAGAATTTCTTTCAACATTATGAAGCCCTTTTTATATATTTTGATTCTGCATCAAAAGCTGAAAATATGTAGTCTCGAAGTCATTTCGAGAAATTGACGTTTTAAGTTTCTGTTTCCAAATTCAAACGGATGTATCTTCGCCAATAATTGTCAGAAGTTAGAATTTCTTTCAACATTATGAAGCACTTTTTATATATTTTGACTCTGCATCAAAAGCTGAAAATATGTAGTCTCGAAGTCATTTCGAGAAATTGACGTTTTAAGTTTCTGTTTCCAAATTCAAATGGATGTATCTTCGCCAATAATTGTCAGAAGTTAGAATTTCTTTCAACATTATGAAGCCCTTTTTATATATTTTGATTCTGCATCAAAAGCTGAAAATATGTAGTCTCGAAGTCATTTCGCGAAATTGACGTTTTAAGTTTCTGTTTCCAAATTCAAACGGATGTATCTTCGCCAATAATTGTCAGAAGTTAGAATTTCTTTCAACATTATGAAGCCCTTTTTATATATTTTGACTCTGCATCAAAAGCTGAAAATATGAAGTCTCGAAGTTATTTCGAGAAATAGACGTTTTAAGTCTCTGTTTCCAAATTCAAACGGATGTATCTTCGCCAATAATTGTCAGAAGTTAGAATTTCTTTCAACATTATGAAGCCCTTTTTATATATTTTGATTCTGCATCAAAAGCTGAAAGTATGTAGTCTCGAAGTCATTTCGCGAAATTGACGTTTTAAGTTTCTGTTTCCAAATTCAAACGGATGTATCTTCGCCAATAATTGTCAGAAGTTAGAATTTCTTTCAACATTATGAAGCCCTTTTTATATATTTTGACTCTGCATCAAAAGCTGAAAATATGAAGTCTCGAAGTCATTTCGAGAAATTGACGTTTTAAGTTTCTGTTTCCAAATTCAAACGGATGTATCTTCGCCAATAATTGTCAGAAGTTAGAATTTCTTTCAACATTATGAAGCCCTTTTTATATATTTTGATTCTGCATCAAAAGCTGAAAATATGTAGTCTCGAAGTCATTTCGAGAAATTTACGTTTTAAGTTTCTGTTTCCAAATTCAAACGGATGTATCTTCGCCAATAATTGTCAGAAGTTAGAATTTCTTTCAACATTATGAAGCATTTCGAGAAATTGACGTTTTAAGTTTCTGTTTCCAAATTCAAACGGATGTATCTTCGCCAATAATTGTCAGAAGTTAGAATTTCTTTCAACATTATGAAGCCCTTTTTATATATTTTGACTATGCATCAAAGGCTGAAAATATGTAGTCTCGAAGTCATTTCGAGAAATTGACGTTTTAAGTTTCTGTTTCCAAATTCAAACGGATGTATCTTCGCCAATAATTGTCAGAAGTTAGAATTTCTTTCAACAATATCAAGCACTTTTTATATATCTTGACTGTGCATCAAAAGCTGAAAGTCTCGAAGTCATTTCGAGAAATTGACGTTTAAAGTTTCTGTTTCCAAATTCAAATGGATGTATCTTCGCCAATAATTGTCAGAAGTTAGAATTTCTTTCAACATTATGAAGCCCTTTTTATATATTTTGACTATGCATCAAAGGCTGAAAATATGTAGTCTCGAAGTCATTTCGAGAAATTGACGTTGTAAGTTTCTGTTTCCAAATTCAAACGGATGTATCTTCGCCAATAATTGTCAGAAGTTAGAATTTCTTTCAACATTATGAAGCCCTTTTTATATATTTTGACTATGCATCAAAGGCTGAAAATATGTAGTCTCGAAGTCATTTCGAGAAATTGACGTTTTAAGTTTCTGTTTCCAAATTCAAACGGATGTATCTTCGCCAATAATTGTCAGAAGTTAGAATTTCTTTCAACATTATGAAGCCCTTTTTATATATTTTGATTCTGCATCAAAAGCTGAAAATATGTAGTCTCGAAGTCAATTCGAGTAATTGACGTTTTAAGTTTCTGTTTCCAAATTCAAACGGATGTATCTTCGCCAATAATTGTCAGAAGTTAGAATTTCTTTCAACAGTATGAAGCCCTTTTTATATATTTTGACTCTGCATCAAAAGCTGAAAATATGTAGTCTCGAAGTCATTTCGAGAAATTGACGTTTTAAGTTTCTGTTTCCAAATTCAAATGGATGTATCTTCGCCAATAATTGTCAGAAGTTAGAATTTCTTTCAACATTATGAAGCCCTTTTTATATATTTTGATTCTGCATCAAAAGCTGAAAATATGTAGTCTCGAAGTCATTTCGAGAAATTGACGTTTTAAGTTTCTGTTTCCAAATTCAAACGGATGTATCTTCGCCAATAATTGTCAGAAGTTGGAATTTCTTTCAACATTATGAAGCCCTTTTTATATATTTTGACTATGCATCAAAGGCTGAAAATATGTAGTCTCGAAGTCATTTCGAGAAATTGACGTTTTAAGTTTCTGGTTGCAAATTCAAACGAATGTATCTTCGCCAATAATTGTCAGAAGTTAGAATTTCTTTTAACATTATGAAGCCCTTTTTATATATTTTGACTCTGCATCAAAAGCTGAAAATATGTAGTCTCGAAGTCATTTCGAGAAATTGACGTTTTAAGTTTCTGTTTCCAAATTCAAACGGATGTATCTTCGTCAATAATTGTCAGAAGTTAGAATTTCTTTCAACATTATGAAGCCCTTTTTATATATTTTGATTCTGCATCAAAAGCTGAAAATATGTAGTCTCGAAGTCATTTCGCGAAATTGACGTTTTAAGTTTCTGTTTCCAAATTCAAATGGATGTATCTTCGCCAATAATTGTCAGAAGTCAGAATTTCTTTCAACATTATGAAGCCCTTATTATATATTTTGATTCTGCATCAAAAGCTGAAAATATGTAGTCTCGAAGTCATTTCGAGAAATTGACGTTTTAAGTTTCTGTTTCCAAATTCAAACGGATGTATCTTCGCCAATAATTGTCAGAAGTTAGAATTTCTTTCAACATTATGAAGCCTTTTTTATATATTTTGATTCTGCATCAAAAGCTGAAAATATGTAGTCTCGAAGTCAATTCGAGAAATTGACGTTTTAAGTTTCTGTTTCCAAATTCAAACGGATGTATCTTCGCCAATAATTGTCAGAAGTTAGAATTTCTTTCAACATTATGAAGCCTTTTTATATATTTTGATTCTGCATCAAAAGCTGAAAATATGTAGTCTCGAAGTCATTTCGAGAAATTGACGTTTTAAGTTTCTGTTTCCAAATTCAAACGGATGTATCTTCGCCAATAATTGTCAGAAGTTAGAATTTCTTTCAACATTATGAAGCCCTTTTTATATATTTTGACTCTGCATCAAAAGCTGAAAGTCTCGAAGTCATTTCGAGAAACTGACGTTTTAAGTTTCTATTTCCAAATTCAAATGGATGTATCTTCGCCAATAATTGTCAGAAGTTAGAATTTCTTTTAACATTATGAAGCCCTTTTTTATATATTTTGATTCTGCATCAAAAGCTGAAAATATGTAGTCTCGAAGTCATTTCGCGAAATTGACGTTTTAAGTTTCTGTTTCCAAATTCAAACGGATGTATCTTCGCCAATAATTGTCAGAAGTTAGAATTTCTTTCAACATTATGAAGCCCTTTTTATATATTTTGACTCTGCCTCAAAAGCTGAAAATATGTAGTCTCGAAGTCATTTCGAGAAATTGACGTTTTAAGTTTCTGTTTCCAAATTCAAACGGACGTATCTTCGCCAATAATTGTCAGAAGTTAGAATTTCTTTCAACATTATGAAGCCCTTTTTATATATTTTGACTATGCATCAAAGGCTGAATATATGTAGTCTCGAAGTCATTTCGAGAAATTGACGTTTTAAGTTTCTGTTTCCAAATTCAAACGGATGTATCTTCGCCAATAATTGTCAGAAATTAGAATTTCTTTCAACATTATGAAGCCCTTTTTATATATTTTGATTCTGCATCAAAAGCTGAAAATATGTAGTCTCGAAGTCATTTCGAGAAATTGACGTTTTAAGTTTCTGTTTCCAAATTCAAACGGATGTATCTTCGCCAATAATTGTCAGAAGTTAGAATTTCTTTCAACATTATGAAGCACTTTTTATATATTTTGACTCTGCATCAAAAGCTGAAAGTCTCGAAGTCATTTCGAGAAATTGACGTTTTAAGTTTCTGTTTCCAAATTCAAATGGATGAATCTTCGCCAATAATTGTCAGAAGTTAGAATTTCTTTCAACATTATGAAGCCCTTTTTATATATTTTGATTCTGCATCAAAAGCTGAAAATATGTAGTCTCGAAGTCATTTCGCGAAATTGACGTTTTAAGTTTCGGTTTCCAAATTCAAACGGATGTATCTTCGCCAATAATTGGCAGAAGTCAGAATTTCTTTCAACATTATGAAGCCCTTTTTATATATTTTGACTCTGCATCAAAAGCTGAAAATATGAAGTCTCGAAGTCATTTCGAGAAATTGACGTTTTAAGTTTCTGTTTCCAAATTCAAACGGACGTATCTTCGCCAATAATTGTCAGAAGTTAGAATTTCTTTCAACATTATGAAGCCCTTTTATATATTTTGATTCTGCATCAAAAGCTGAAAATATGTAGTCTCGAAGTCATTTCGCGAAATTGACGTTTAAAGTTTCTGTTTCCAAATTGAAACGGATGTATCTTCGCCTGTTAATTGTCAGAAGTTAGAATTTCTTTCAACATTATGAAGCCCTTTTTATATATTTTGACTCTGCATCAAAAGCTGAAAATATGGAGTCTCGAAGTCATTTCGAGAAATTGACGTTTTAAGTTTCTGTTTCCAAATTCAAACGGATGTATCTTCGCCAATAATTGTCAGAAGTTAGAATTTCTTTCAACATTATGAAGCCCTTTTTATATATTTTGATTCTGCATCAAAAGCTGAAAATATGTAGTCTCGAAGTCATTTCGAGAAATTGACGTTTTAAGTTTCTGTTTCCAAATTCAAACGGATGTATCTTCGCCAATAATTGTCAGAAGTTAGAATTTCTTTCAACATTATGAAGCATTTCGAGAAATTGACGTTTTAAGTTTCTGTTTCCAAATTCAAACGGATGTATCTTCGCCAATAATTGTCAGAAGTTAGAATTTCTTTCAACATTATGAAGCCCTTTTTATATATTTTGACTATGCATCAAAGGCTGAAAATATGTAGTCTCGAAGTCATTTCGAGAAATTGACGTTTTAAGTTTCTGTTTCCAAATTCAAACGGATGTATCTTCGCCAATAATTGTCAGAAGTTAGAATTTCTTTCAACAATATCAAGCACTTTTTATATATCTTGACTGTGCATCAAAAGCTGAAAGTCTCGAAGTCATTTCGAGAAATTGACGTTTAAAGTTTCTGTTTCCAAATTCAAATGGATGTATCTTCGCCAATAATTGTCAGAAGTTAGAATTTCTTTCAACATTATGAAGCCCTTTTTATATATTTTGACTATGCATCAAAGGCTGAAAATATGTAGTCTCGAAGTCATTTCGAGAAATTGACGTTTTAAGTTTCTGTTTCCAAATTCAAACGGATGTATCTTCGCCAATAATTGTCAGAAGTTAGAATTTCTTTCAACATTATGAAGCCCTTTTTATATATTTTGACTATGCATCAAAGGCTGAAAATATGTAGTCTCGAAGTCATTTCGAGAAATTGACGTTTTAAGTTTCTGTTTCCAAATTCAAATGGATGTATCTTCGCCAATAATTGTCAGAAGTTAGAATTTCTTTCAACATTATGAAGCCCTTTTTTATATATTTTGATTCTGCATCAAAAGCTGAAAATATGTAGTCGCGAAGTCATTTCGAGAAATTGACGTTTTAAGTTTCTGTTTCCAAATTCAAACGGACGTATCTTCGCCAATAATTGTCAGAAGTTAGAATTTCTTTCAACATTATGAAGCCCTTTTTATATATTTTGATTCTGCATCAAAAGCTGAAAATATGTAGTCTCGAAGTCATTTCGAGAAATTGACGTTTTAAGTTTCTGTTTCCAAATTCAAATGGATGTATCTTCGCCAATAATTGTCAGAAGTTAGAATTTCTTTCAACATTATGAAGCCCTTTTTATATATTTTGACCCTGCATCAAAAGCTGAAAATATGTAGTCTCGAAGTCATTTCGAGAAATTAACGTTTTAAGTTTCTGTTTCCAAATTCAAACGGACGTATCTTCGCCAATAATTGTCAGAAGTTAGAATTTCTTTCAACATTATGAAGCCCTTTTTATATATTTTGACCCTGCATCAAAAGCTGAAAATATGTAGTCTCGAAGTCATTTCGAGAAATTGACGTTTTAAGTTTCTGTTTCCAAATTCAAACGGATGTATCTTCGCCAATAATTGTCAGAAGTTAGAATTTCTTTCAACATTATGAAGCCCCATTTATATATTTTGACTCTGCATCAAAAGCTGAAAATATGTAGTCTCTAAGTCATTTCGAGAAATTGACGTTTTAAGTTTCTGTTTCCAAATTCAAACGGATGTATCTTCGCCAATAATTGTCAGAAGTTAGAATTTCTTTCAACATTATGAAGCACTTTTTATATATTTTGACTCTGCATCAAAAGCTGAAAATATGTAGTCTCGAAGTCATTTCGAGAAACTGACGTTTTAAGTTTCTGTTTCCAAATTCAAATGGATGTATCTTCGCCAATAATTGTCAGAAGTTAGAATTTCTTTCAACATTATGAAGCCCTTTTTATATATTTTGACTCTGCATCAAAAGCTGAAAATATGTAGTCTCGAAGTCATTTCGCGAAATTGACGTTTTAAGTTTCTGTTTCCAAATTCAAACGGATGTATCTTCGCCAATAATTGTCAGAAGTTAGAATTTCTTTCAACATTATGAAGCCCTTTTTATATATTTTGACTCTGCCTCAAAAGCTGAAAATATGTAGTCTCGAAGTCATTTCGAGAAATTGACGTTTTAAGTTTCTGTTTCCAAATTCAAACGGACGTATCTTCGCCAATAATTGTCAGAAGTTAGAATTTCTTTCAACATTATGAAGCCCTTTTTATATATTTTGACTATGCATCAAAGGCTGAATATATGTAGTCTCGAAGTCATTTCGAGAAATTGACGTTTTAAGTTTCTGTTTCCAAATTCAAACGGATGTATCTTCGCCAATAATTGTCAGAAGTTAGAACTTCTTTCAACATTATGAAGCCCTTTTTATATATTTTGATTCTGCATCAAAAGCTGAAAATATGTAGTCTCGAAGTCATTTCGAGAAATTGACGTTTTAAGTTTCTGTTTCCAAATTCAAACGGATGTATCTTCGCCAATAATTGTCAGAAGTTAGAATTTCTTTCAACATTATGAAGCCCTTTTTATATATTTTGACTCTGCATCAAAAGCTGAAAGTCTCGAAGCCATTTCGAGAAATTGACGTTTTAAGTTTCTGTTTCCAAATTTAAATGGATGTATCTTCGCCAATAATTGTCAGAAGTTAGAATTTCTTTCAACATTATGAAGCCCTTTTTTATATATTTTGATTCTGCATCAAAAGCTGAAAATATGTAGTCGCGAAGTCATTTCGAGAAATTGACGTTTTAAGTTTCTGTTTCCAAATTCAAACGGATGTATCTTCGCCAATAATTGTCAGAAGTTAGAATTTCTTTCAACATTATGAAGCCCTTTTTATATATTTTGATTCTGCATCAAAAGCTGAAAATATGTAGTCTCGAAGTCATTTCGAGAAATTGACGTTTTAAGTTTCGGTTTCCAAATTCAAACGGATGTATCTTCGCCAATAATTGTCAGAAGTCAGAATTTCTTTCAACATTATGAAGCCCTTTTTATATATTTTGACTGTGCATCAAAAGCTGAAAATATGTAGTCTCGAAGTCATTTCGAGAAATTAACGTTTTAAGTTTCTGTTTCCAAATTCAAACGGATGTATCTTCGCCAATAATTGTCAGAAGTTAGAATTTCTTTCAACATTATGAAGCCCTTTTTATATATTTTGACCCTGCATCAAAAGCTGAAAATATGTAGTCTCGAAGTCATTTCGAGAAATTGACGTTTTAAGTTTCTGTTTCCAAATTCAAACGGATGTATCTTCGCCAATAATTGTCAGAAGTTAGAATTTCTTTCAACATTATGAAGCCCTTTTTATATATTTTGATTCTGCATCAAAAGCTGAAAATATGTAGTCTCGAAGGCATTTCGAGAAATTGACGTTTTAAGTTTCTGTTTCCAAATTCAAACGGATGTATCTTCGCCAATAATTGTCAGAAGTCAGAATTTCTTTCAACATTATGAAGCCCTTTTTATATATTTTGACTCTGCATCAAAAGCTGAAAGTCTCGAAGTCATTTCGAGAAACTGACGTTTTAAGTTTCTGTTTCCAAATTCAAATGGATGTATCTTCGCCAATAATTGTCAGAAGTTAGAATTTCTTTCAACATTATGAAGCCCTTTTTATATATTTTGATTCTGCATCAAAAGCTGAAAATATGTAGTCTCGAAGTCATTTCGAGAAATTGACGTTTTAAGTTTCTGTTTCCAAATTCAAACGGATGTATCTTCGCCAATAATTGTCAGAAGTTAGAATTTCTTTCAACATTATGAAGCCCTTTTTATATATTTTGACTCTGCCTCAAAAGCTGAAAATATGTAGTCTCGAAGTCATTTCGAGAAATTGACGTTTTAAGTTTCTGTTTCCAAATTCAAACGGACGTATCTTCGCCAATAATTGTCAGAAGTTAGAATTTCTTTCAACATTATGAAGCCCTTTTTATATATTTTGACTATGCATCAAAGGCTGAATATATGTAGTCTCGAAGTCATTTCGAGAAATTGACGTTTTAAGTTTCTGTTTCCAAATTCAAACGGATGTATCTTCGCCAATAATTGTCAGAAGTTAGAACTTCTTTCAACATTATGAAGCCCTTTTTATATATTTTGATTCTGCATCAAAAGCTGAAAATATGTAGTCTCGAAGTCATTTCGAGAAATTGACGTTTTAAGTTTCTGTTTCCAAATTCAAACGGATGTATCTTCGCCAATAATTGTCAGAAGTTAGAATTTCTTTCAACATTATGAATCCCTTTTTATATATTTTGACTCTGCATCAAAAGCTGAAAGTCTCGAAGCCATTTCGAGAAATTGACGTTTTAAGTTTCTGTTTCCAAATTTAAATGGATGTATCTTCGCCAATAATTGTCAGAAGTTAGAATTTCTTTCAACATTATGAAGCCCTTTTTATATATTTTGATTCTGCATCAAAAGCTGAAAATATGTAGTCTCGAAGTCATTTCGAGAAATTGACGTTTTAAGTTTCTGTTTCCAAATTCAAACGGATGTATCTTCGCCAATAACTGTCAGAAGTTAGAATTTCTTTCAACATTATGAAGCCCTTTTTATATATTTTGATTCTGCATCAAAAGCTGAAAATATGTAGTCTCGAAGTCATTTCGAGAAATTGACGTTTTAAGTTTCTGTTTCCAAATTCAAACGGATGTATCTTCGCCAATAATTGTCAGAAGTTAGAATTTCTTTCAACATTATGAAGCCCTTTTTATATATTTTGACTCTGCATCAAAAGCTGAAAATATGTAGTCTCGAAGTCATTTCGAGAAATTGACGTTTTAAGTTTCTGTTTCCAAATTCAAACGGATGTATCTTCGCCAATAATTGGCAGAAGTTAGAATTTCTTTCAACATTATGAAGCCCTTTTTATATATTTTGACCCTGCATCAAAAGCTGGAAATATGTAGTCTCGAAGTCATTTCGAGAAATTGACGTTTTAAGTTTCTGTTTCCAAATTCAAACGGATGTATCTTCGCCAATAATTGTCAGAAGTTAGAATTTCTTTCAACATTATGAAGCCCTTTTTATATATTTTGATTCTGCATCAAAAGCTGAAAATATGTAGTCTCGAAGTCATTTCGAGAAATTGACGTTTTAAGTTTCTGTTTCCAAATTCAAACGGATGTATCTTCGCCAATAATTGTCAGAAGTTAGAATTTCTTTCAACATTATGAAGCACTTTTTATATATTTTGACTCTGCATCAAAAGCTGAAAGTCTCGAAGTCATTTCGAGAAATTGACGTTTTAAGTTTCTGTTTCCAAATTCAAACGGATGTATCTTCGCCAATAATTGTCAGAAGTTAGAATTTCTTTCAACATTATGAAGCCCTTTTTATATATTTTGACTCTGCCTCAAAAGCTGAAAATATGTAGTCTCGAAGTCATTTCGAGAAATTGACGTTTTAAGTTTCTGTTTCCAAATTCAAACGGATGTATCTTCGCCAATAATTGTCAGAAGTTAGAATTTCTTTCAACATTATGAAGCCCTTTTTATATATTTTGATTCTGCATCAAAAGCTGAAAGTCTCGAAGTCATTTCGAGAAATTGACGTTTTAAGTTTCTGTTTCCAAATTCAAACGGATGTATCTTCGCCAATAATTGTCAGAAGTTAGAATTTCTTTCAACATTATGAAGCACTTTTTATATATTTTGACTCTGCATCAAAAGCTGAAAGTCTCGAAGTCATTTCGAGAAATTGACGTTTTAAGTTTCTGTTTCCAAATTCAAATGGATGTATCTTCGCCAATAATTGTCAGAAGTTAGAATTTCTTTCAACATTATGAAGCCCTTTTTATATATTTTGACTCTGCCTCAAAAGCTGAAAATATGTAGTCTCGAAGTCATTTCGAGAAATTGACGTTTTAAGTTTCTGTTTCCAAATTCAAACGGATGTATCTTCGCCAATAATTGTCAGAAGTTAGAATTTCTTTCAACATTATGAAGCCCTTTTTATATATTTTGATTCTGCATCAAAAGCTGAAAATATGTAGTCTCGAAGTCATTTCGAGAAATTGACGTTTTAAGTTTCTGTTTCCAAATTCAAACGGATGTATCTTCGCCAATAATTGTCAGAAGTTAGAATTTCTTTCAACATTATGAAGCACTTTTTATATATTTTGACTCTGCATCAAAAGCTGAAAGTCTCGAAGTCATTTCGAGAAACTGACGTTTTAAGTTTCTGTTTCCAAATTCAAATGGATGTATCTTCGCTAATAATTGTCAGAAGTTAGAATTTCTTTCAACATTATGAAGCCCTTTTTATATATTTTGATTCTGCATCAAAAGCTGAAAATATGTAGTCTCGAAGTCATTTCGCGAAATTGACGTTTTAAGTTTCTGTTTCCAAATTCAAACGGATGTATCTTCGCCAATAATTGTCAGAAGTTAGAATTTCTTTCAACATTATGAAGCCCTTTTTATATATTTTGACTCTGCCTCAAAAGCTGAAAACATGTAGTCTCGAAGTCATTTCGAGAAATTGACGTTTTAAGTTTCTGTTTCCAAATTCAAACGGACGTATCTTCGCCAATAATTGTCAGAAGTCAGAATTTCTTTCAACATTATGAAGCCCTTTTTATATATTTTGACTATGCATCAAAGGCTGAATATATGTAGTCTCGAAGTCATTTCGAGAAATTGACGTTTTAAGTTTCTGTTTCCAAATTCAAACGGATGTATCTTCGCCAATAATTGTCAGAAGTTAGAATTTCTTTCAACATTATGAAGCCCTTTTTATACATTTTGATTCTGCATCAAAAGCTGAAAATATGTAGTCTCGAAGTCATTTCGAGAAATTGACGTTTTAAGTTTCTGTTTCCAAATTCAAACGAATGTATCTTCGCCAATAATTGTCAGAAGTTAGAATTTCTTTCAACATTATGAAGCCCTTTTTATATATTTTGACTCTGCATCAAAAGCTGAAAGTCTCGAAGCCATTTCGAGAAATTGACGTTTTAAGTTTCTGTTTCCAAATTTAAATGGATGTATCTTCGCCAATAATTGTCAGAAGTTAGAATTTCTTTCAACATTATGAACCCTTTTTTATATATTTTGATTCTGCATCAAAAGCTGAAAATATGTAGTCTCGAAGTCATTTCGAGAAATTGACGTTTTAAGTTTCTGTTTCCAAATTCAAACGGATGTATCTTCGCCAATAATTGTCAGAAGTTAGAATTTCTTTCAACATTATGAAGCCCTTTTTATATATTTTGATTCTGCATCAAAAGCTGAAAATATGTAGTCTCAAAGTCATTTCGAGAAATTGACGTTTTAAGTTTCTGTTTCCAAATTCAAACGGATGTATCTTCGCCAATAACTGTCAGAAGTTAGAATTTCTTTCAACATTATGAAGCCCTTTTTATATATTTTGATTCTGCATCAAAAGCTGAAAATATGTAGTCTCGAAGTCATTTCGAGAAATTGACGTTTTAAGTTTCTGTTTCCAAATTCAAACGGATGTATCTTCGCCAATAACTGTCAGAAGTTAGAATTTCTTTCAACATTATGAAGCCCTTATTATATATTTTGACTCTGCATCAAAAGCTGAAAATATGTAGTCTCGAAGTCATTTCGAGAAATTGACGTTTTAAGTTTCTGTTTCCAAATTCAAACGGATGTATCTTCGCCAATAATTGTCAGAAGTTAGAATTTCTTTCAACATTATGAAGCCCTTTTTATATATTTTGATTCTGCATCAAAAGCTGAAAATATGTAGTCTCGAAGTCATTTCGCGAAATTGACGTTTTAAGTTTCTGTTTCCAAATTCAAACGGATGTATCTTCGCCAATAATTGTCAGAAGTTAGAATTTCTTTCAACATTATGAAGCCCTTTTTATATATTTTGACTCTGCATCAAAAGCTGAAAATATGTAGTCTCGAAGTCATTTCGAGAAATTGACGTTTTAAGTTTCTGTTTCCAAATTCAAACGGATGTATCTTCGCCAATAATTGTCAGAAGTTAGAATTTCTTTCAACATTATGAAGCACTTTTTATATATTTTGACTCTGCATCAAAAGCTGAAAGTCTCGAAGTCATTTCGAGAAACTGACGTTTTAAGTTTCTGTTTCCAAATTCAAATGGATGTATCTTCGCCAATAATTGTCAGAAGTTAGAATTTCTTTCAACATTATGAAGCCCTTTTTATATATTTTGATTCTGCATCAAAAGCTGAAAATATGTAGTCTCGAAGTCATTTCGCGAAATTGACGTTTTAAGTTTCTGTTTCCAAATTCAAACGGATGTATCTTCGCCAATAATTGTCAGAAGTTAGAATTTCTTTCAACATTATGAAGCCCTTTTTATATATTTTGACTCTGCCTCAAAAGCTGAAAATATGTAGTCTCGAAGTCATTTCGAGAAATTGACGTTTTAAGTTTCTGTTTCCAAATTCAAACGAACGTATCTTCGCCAATAATTGTCAGAAGTTAGAATTTCTTTCAACATTATGAAGCCCTTTTTATATATTTTGACTATGCATCAAAGGCTGAATATATGTAGTCTCGAAGTCATTTCGAGAAATTGACGTTTTAAGTTTCTGTTTCCAAATTCAAACGGATGTATCTTCGCCAATAATTGTCAGAAATTAGAATTTCTTTCAACATTATGAAGCCCTTTTTATATATTTTGATTCTGCATCAAAAGCTGAAAATATGTAGTCTCGAAGTCATTTCGAGAAATTGACGTTTTAAGTTTCTGTTTCCAAATTCAAACGGATGTATCTTCGCCAATAATTGTCAGAAGTTAGAATTTCTTTCAACATTATGAAGCACTTTTTATATATTTTGACTCTGCATCAAAAGCTGAAAGTCTCGAAGTCATTTCGAGAAATTGACGTTTTAAGTTTCTGTTTCCAAATTCAAATGGATGTATCTTCGCCAATAATTGTCAGAAGTTAGAATTTCTTTCAACATTATGAAGCCCTTTTTATATATTTTGATTCTGCATCAAAAGCTGAAAATATGTAGTCTCGAAGTCATTTCGCGAAATTGACGTTTTAAGTTTCTGTTTCCAAATTCAAACGGATGTATCTTCGCCAATAATTGTCAGAAGTTAGAATTTCTTTCAACATTATGAAGCCCTTTTTATATATTTTGACTCTGCATCAAAAGCTGAAAATATGAAGTCTCGAAGTCATTTCGAGAAATTGACGTTTTAAGTTTCTGTTTCCAAATTCAAACGGATGTATCTTCGCCAATAATTGTCAGAAGTTAGAATTTCTTTCAACATTATGAAGCCCTTTTATATATTTTGATTCTGCATCAAAAGCTGAAAATATGTAGTCTCGAAGTCATTTCGAGAAATTGACGTTTTAAGTTTCTGTTTCCAAATTCAAACGGATGTATCTTCGCCAATAATTGTCAGAAGTTAGAATTTCTTTGAACATTATGAAGCCCTTTTTATATATTTTGATTCTGCATCAAAAGCTGAAAATATGTAGTCTCGAAGTCATTTCGAGAAATTGACGTTTTAAGTTTCTGTTTCCAAATTCAAACGTATGTATCTTCGCCAATAATTGTCAGAAGTTAGAATTTCTTTCAACATTATGAAGCCCTGTTTATATATTTTGACTCTGCATCAAAAGCTGAAAATATGTAGTCTCGAAGTCATTTCGAGAAATTGACGTTTTAAGTTTCTGTTTCCAAATTCAAACGGACGTATCTTCGCCAATAGTCGTCAGAAGTTAGAATTTCTTTCAACATTATGAAGCATTTCGAGAAATTGACGTTTTAAGTTTCTGTTTCCAAATTCAAACGGATGTATCTTGGCCAATAATTGTCAGATGTTACAAATTCTTTCAACATTATGAAGCCGTTTTTATATATTTTGATTCTGCATCAAAGGCTGAAAATATGTAGTCTCGAAGTCATTTCGATAAATTGACGTTTTAAGTTTCTGTTTCCAAATTCAAACGGATGTATCTTCGCCAATAATTGTCAGAAGTTAGAATTTCTTCAACATTATGAAGCCCTTTTTATATATTTTGACTGTGCATCAAAAGCTGAAAGTATGAAGTCGCGATGTCATTTCGAGAAATTGACGTTTTAAGTTTCGGGTTTCCCAAATTCAAACGGATGTATCTTCGCCAATAATTGGCAGAAGTCAGAATTTCTTTCAACATTATGAAAGCCCTTTTTATATATTTTGACTCTGCATCAAAAGCTGAAAATATGTAGTCTCGAAGTCATTTCGAGAAATTGACGTTTTAAGTTTCTGTTTCCAAATTCAAACGGATGTATCTTCGCCAATAATTGTCAGAAGTTAGAATTTCTTTCAACATTATGAAGCCCTTTTTATATATTTTGACTCTGCATCAAAGGCTGAAAATATGTAGTCTCGAAGTCATTTCGAGAAATTGACGTTTTAAGTTTCTGTTTCCAAATTCAAACGGATGTATCTTCGCCAATAATTGTCAGAAGTCAGAATTTGTTTCAACATTATGAAGCCCTTTTTATATATTTTGACTCTGCTTCAAAAGCTGAAAATATGTAGTCGCGAAGTCATTTCGAGAAATTGACGTTTTAAGTTTCTGTTTCCAAATTCAAACGGACGTATCTTCGCCAATAATTGTCAGAAGTTCGAATTTCTTTCAACATTATGAAGCCCTTTTTATATATTTTGACCCTGCATCAAAAGCTGAAAATATGTAGTCTCGAAGTCATTTCGAGAAATTGACGTTTTAAGTTTCTGTTTCCAAATTCAAACGGATGTATCTTCGCCAATAATTGTCAGAAGTTAGAATTTCTTTCAACATTATGAAGCCCTTTTTATATATTTTGATTCTGCATCAAAAGCTGAAAATATGTAGTCTCGAAGTCATTTCGAGAAATTGACGTTTTAAGTTTCTGTTTCCAAATTCAAACGGATGTATCTTCGCCAATAATTGTCAGAAGTTAGAATTTCTTTCAACATTATGAAGCACTTTTTATATATTTTGACTCTGCATCAAAAGCTGAAAGTCTCGAAGTCATTTCGAGAAACTGACGTTTTAAGTTTCTGTTTCCAAATTCAAATGGATGTATCTTCGCTAATAATTGTCAGAAGTTAGAATTTCTTTCAACATTATGAAGCCCTTTTTATATATTTTGACTATGCATCAAACGCTGAATATATGTAGTCTCGAAGTCATTTCGAGAAATTGACGTTTTAAGTTTCTGTTTCCAAATTCAAACCGATGTATCTTCGCCAATAATTGTCAGAAGTTAGAATTTCTTTCAACATTATGAAGCCCTTTTTATATATTTTGATTCTGCATCAAAAGCTGAAAATATGTAGTCTCGAAGTCATTTCGAGAAATTGACGTTTTAAGTTTCTGTTTCCAAATTCAAACGGATGTATCTTCGCCAATAATTGTCAGAAGTTAGAATTTCTTTCAACATTATGAAGCCCTTTTTATATATTTTGACTCTGCATCAAAAGCTGAAAGTCTCGAAGCCATTTCGAGAAATTGACGTTTTAAGTTTCTGTTTCCAAATTTAAATGGATGTATCTTCTCCAATCATTGTCAGAAGTTAGAATTTCTTTCTACATTATGAAGCCCTTTTTATATATTTTGATTCTGCATCAAAAGCTGAAAATATGTAGTCTCGAAGTCATTTCGCGAAATTGACGTTTTAAGTTTCTGTTTCCAAATTCAAACGGATGTATCTTCGCCAATAATTGTCAGAAGTTAGAATTTCTTTCAACATTATGAAGCCCTTTTTATATATTTTGACTCTGCTTCAAAAGCTGAAAATATGTAGTCTCGAAGTCATTTCGAGAAATTGACGTTTTAAGTTTCTGTTTCCAAATTCAAACGGGATGTATCTTCGCCAATAACTGTCAGAAGTTAGAATTTCTTTCAACATTATGAAGCCCTTTTTATATATTTTGATTCTGCATCAAAAGCTGAAAATATGTAGTCTCGAAGTCATTTCGAGAAATTGACGTTTTAAGTTTCTGTTTCCAAATTCAAACGGACGTATCTTCGCCAATAATTGTCAGAAGTTAGAATTTCTTTCAACATTATGAAGCCCTTTTTATATATTTTGACCCTGCATCAAAAGCTGAAAATATGTAGTCTCGAAGTCATTTCGAGAAATTGACGTTTTAAGTTTCTGTTTCCAAATTCAAACGGATGTATCTTCGCCAATAATTGTCAGAAGTTAGAATTTCTTTCAACATTATGAAGCCCTTTTTATATATTTTGATTCTGCATCAAAAGCTGAAAATATGTAGTCTCGAAGTCATTTCGAGAAATTGACGTTTTAAGTTTCTGTTTCCAAATTCAAACGGATGTATCTTCGCCAATAATTGTCAGAAGTTAGAATTTCTTTCAACATTATGAAGCACTTTTTATATATTTTGACTCTGCATCAAAAGCTGAAAGTCTCGAAGTCATTTCGAGAAATTGACGTTTTAAGTTTCTGTTTCCAAATTCAAATGGATGTATCTTCGCCAATAATTGTCAGAAGTTAGAATTTCTTTCAACATTATGAAGCCCTTTTTATATATTTTGACTCTGCCTCAAAAGCTGAAAATATGTAGTCTCGAAGTCATTTCGAGAAATTGACGTTTTAAGTTTCTGTTTCCAAATTCAAACGGATGTATCTTCGCCAATAATTGTCAGAAGTTAGAATTTCTTTCAACATTATGAAGCCCTTTTTATATATTTTGATTCTGCATCAAAAGCTGAAAATATGTAGTCTCGAAGTCATTTCGAGAAATTGACGTTTTAAGTTTCTGTTTCCAAATTCAAACGGATGTATCTTCGCCAATAATTGTCAGAAGTTAGAATTTCTTTCAACATTATGAAGCACTTTTTATATATTTTGAATCTGCATCAAAAGCTGAAAGTCTCGAAGTCATTTCGAGAAATTGACGTTTTAAGTTTCTGTTTCCAAATTCAAATGGATGTATCTTCGCCAATAATTGTCAGAAGTTAGAATTTCTTTCAACATTATGAAGCCCTTTTTATATATTTTGACTCTGCCTCAAAAGCTGAAAATATGTAGTCTCGAAGTCATTTCGAGAAATTGACGTTTTAAGTTTCTGTTTCCAAATTCAAACGGATGTATCTTCGCCAATAATTGTCAGAAGTTAGAATTTCTTTCAACATTATGAAGCCCTTTTTATATATTTTGATTCTGCATCAAAAGCTGAAAATATGTAGTCTCGAAGTCATTTCGAGAAATTGACGTTTTAAGTTTCTGTTTCCAAATTCAAACGGATGTATCTTCGCCAATAATTGTCAGAAGTTAGAATTTCTTTCAACATTATGAAGCACTTTTATATATTTTGACTCTGCATCAAAAGCTGAAAGTCTCGAAGTCATTTCGAGAAACTGACGTTTTAAGTTTCTGTTTCCAAATTCAAATGGATGTATCTTCGCCAATAATTGTCAGAAGTTAGAATTTCTTTCAACATTATGAAGCCCTTTTTATATATTTTGATTCTGCATCAAAAGCTGAAAATATGTAGTCTCGAAGTCATTTCGCGAAATTGACGTTTTAAGTTTCTGTTTCCAAATTCAAACGGATGTATCTTCGCCAATAATTGTCAGAAGTTAGAATTTCTTTCAACATTATGAAGCCCTTTTTATATATTTTGACTATGCTCAAAAGCTGAAAATATGTAGTCTCGAAGTCATTTCGAGAAATTGACGTTTTAAGTTTCTGTTTCCAAATTCAAACGGATGTATCTTCGCCAATAATTGTCAGAAGTTAGAATTTCTTTCAACATTATGAAGCCCTTTTTATATATTTTGACTCTGCATCAAAAGCTGAAAATATGTAGTCGCGAAGTCATTTCGAGAAATTGACGTTTTAAGTTTCTGTTTCCAAATTCAAACCGATGTATCTTCGCCAATAATTGTCAGAAGTTAGAATTTCTTTCAACATTATGAAGCCCTTTTTATATATTTTGACTCTGCATCAAAAGCTGAAAATATGTAGTCTCGAAGTCATTTCGAGAAATTGACGTTTTAAGTTTCTGTTTCCAAATTCAAACGGATGTATCTTCGCCAATAATTGTCAGAAGTTAGAATTTCTTTCAACATTATGAAGCCCTTTTTATATATTTTGACTCTGCATCAAAAGCTGAAAGTCTCGAAGCCATTTCGAGAAATTGACGTTTTAAGTTTCTGTTTCCAAATTTAAATGGATGTATCTTCTCCAATCATTGTCAGAAGTTAGAATTTCTTTCAACATTATGAAGCCCTTTTTATATATTTTGATTCTGCATCAAAAGCTGAAAATATGTAGTCTCAAAGTCATTTCGAGAAATTGACGTTTTAAGTTTCGGTTTCCAAATTCAAACGGATGTATCTTCGCCAATAACTGTCAGAAGTTAGAATTTCTTTCAACATTATGAAGCCCTTTTTATATATTTTGATTCTGCATCAAAAGCTGAAAATATGTAGTCTCGAAGTCATTTCGAGAAATTGACGTTTTAAGTTTCTGTTTCCAAATTCAAACGGATGTATCTTCGCCAATAACTGTCAGAAGTTAGAATTTCTTTCAACATTATGAAGCCCTTTTTATATATTTTGATTCTGCATCAAAAGCTGAAAATATGTAGTCTCGAAGTCATTTCGAGAAATTGACGTTTTAAGTTTCTGTTTCCAAATTCAAACGGATGTATCTTCGCCAATAACTGTCAGAAGTTAGAATTTCTTTCAACATTATGAAGCCCTTTTTATATATTTTGATTCTGCATCAAAAGCTGAAAATATGTAGTCTCGAAGTCATTTCGAGAAATCGACGTTTTAAGTTTCTGTTTCCAAATTCAACCGGACGTATCTTCGCCAATAATTGTCAGAAGTTAGAATTTCTTTCAACATTATGAAGCCCTTTTTATATATTTTGACCCTGCATCAAAAGCTGAAAATATGTAGTCTCGAAGTCATTTCGAGAAATTGACGTTTTAAGTTTCTGTTTCCAAATTCAAACGGATGTATCTTCGCCAATAATTGTCAGAAGTTAGAATTTCTTTCAACATTATGAAGCCCTTTTTATATATTTTGATTCTGCATCAAAAGCTGAAAATATGTAGTCTCGAAGTCATTTCGAGAAATTGACGTTTTAAGTTTATGTTTCCAAATTCAAACGGATGTATCTTCGCCAATAATTGTCAGAAGTTAGAATTTCTTTCAACATTATGAAGCACTTTTTATATATTTTGACTCTGCATCAAAAGCTGAAAGTCTCGAAGTCATTTCGAGAAATTGACGTTTTAAGTTTCTGTTTCCAAATTCAAATGGATGTATCTTCGCCAATAATTGTCAGAAGTTAGAATTTCTTTCAACATTATGAAGCCCTTTTTATATATTTTGACTCTGCCTCAAAAGCTGAAAATATGTAGTCTCGAAGTCATTTCGAGAAATTGACGTTTTAAGTTTCTGTTTCCAAATTCAAACGGATGTATCTTCGCCAATAATTGTCAGAAGTTAGAATTTCTTTCAACATTATGAAGCCCTTTTTATATATTTTGATTCTGCATCAAAAGCTGAAAATATGTAGTCTCGAAGTCATTTCGAGAAATTGACGTTTTAAGTTTCTGTTTCCAAATTCAAACGGATGTATCTTCGCCAATAATTGTCAGAAGTTAGAATTTCTTTCAACATTATGAAGCACTTTTTATATATTTTGAATCTGCATCAAAAGCTGAAAGTCTCGAAGTCATTTCGAGAAATTGACGTTTTAAGTTTCTGTTTCCAAATTCAAATGGATGTATCTTCGCCAATAATTGTCAGAAGTTAGAATTTCTTTCAACATTATGAAGCCCTTTTTATATATTTTGACTCTGCCTCAAAAGCTGAAAATATGTAGTCTCGAAGTCATTTCGAGAAATTGACGTTTTAAGTTTCTGTTTCCAAATTCAAACGGATGTATCTTCGCCAATAATTGTCAGAAGTTAGAATTTCTTTCAACATTATGAAGCCCTTTTTATATATTTTGATTCTGCATCAAAAGCTGAAAATATGTAGTCTCGAAGTCATTTCGAGAAATTGACGTTTTAAGTTTCTGTTTCCAAATTCAAACGGATGTATCTTCGCCAATAATTGTCAGAAGTTAGAATTTCTTTCAACATTATGAAGCACTTTTTATATATTTTGACTCTGCATCAAAAGCTGAAAGTCTCGAAGTCATTTCGAGAAACTGACGTTTTAAGTTTCTGTTTCCAAATTCAAATGGATGTATCTTCGCCAATAATTGTCAGAAGTTAGAATTTCTTTCAACATTATGAAGCCCTTTTTATATATTTCGATTCTGCATCAAAAAGCTGAAAATATGTAGTCTCGAAGTCATTTCGAGAAATTGACGTTTTAAGTTTCTGTTTCCAAATTCAAACGGATGTATCTTCGCCAATAATTGTCAGAAGTCAGTATTTCTTTCAACATTATGAAGCCCTTTTTATATATTTTGATCTGCATCAAAAGGCTGTAAATATGTAGTCTCGAAGTCATTTCGAGAAATTGACGTTTTAAGTTTCTGTTTCCAAATTCAAACGGACGTATCTTCGCCATAATTGTCAGAAGTTAGAATTTCTTTCAACATTATGAAGCCCTTTTTATATATTTTGACTATGCATCAAAGGCTGAATATATGTAGTCTCGAAGTCATTTCGAGAAATTGACGTTTTAAGTTTCTGTTTCCAAATTCAAACCGATGTATCTTCGCCAATAATTGTCAGAAGTTAGAATTTCTTTCAACATTATGAAGCCCTTTTTATATATTTTGACTCTGCTTCGAAAGCTGAAAATATGTAGTCTCGAAGTCATTTCGAGAAATTGACGTTTTAAGTTTCTGTTTCCAAATTCAAACGGATGTATCTTCGCCAATAATTGTCAGAAGTTAGAATTTCTTTCAACATTATGAAGCCCTTTTTATATATTTTGACTCTGCATCAAAAGCTGAAAGTCTCGAAGCCATTTCGAGAAATTGACGTTTTAAGTTTCTGTTTCCAAATTTAAATGGATGTATCTTCGCCAATAATTGTCAGAAGTTAGAATTTCTTTCAACATTATGAAGCCCTTTTTATATATTTTGACTCTGCATCAAAAGCTGAAAATATGTAGTCTCAAAGTCATTTCGAGAAATTGACGTTTTAAGTTTCGGTTTCCAAATTCAAACGGATGTATCTTCGCCAATAATTGTCAGAAGTTAGAATTTCTTTCAACATTATGAAGCCCTTTTTATATATTTTGATTCTGCATCAAAAGCTGAAAATATGTAGTCTCGAAGTCATTTCGAGAAATTGACGTTTTAAGTTTCTGTTTCCAAATTCAAACGGATGTATCTTCGCCAATAACTGTCAGAAGTTAGAATTTCTTTCAACATTATGAAGCCCTTTTTATATATTTTGATTCTGCATCAAAAGCTGAAAATATGTAGTCTCGAAGTCATTTCGAGAAATTGACGTTTTAAGTTTCTGTTTCCAAATTCAAACGGATGTATCTTCGCCAATAATTGTCAGAAGTTAGAATTTCTTTCAACATTATGAAGCCCTTTTTATATATTTTGACTATGCATCAAAAGCTGAAAATATGTAGTCTTGAAGTCATTTCGAGAAATTGACGTTTTAAGTTTCTGTTTCCAAATTCAAACGGACGTATCTTCGCCAATAATTGTCAGAAGTTAGAATTTCTTTCAACATTATGAAGCCCTTTTTATATATTTTGACCCTGCATCAAAAGCTGAAAATATGTAGTCTCGAAGTCATTTCGAGAAATTGACGTTTTAAGTTTCTGTTTCCAAATTCAAACGGATGTATCTTCGCCAATAATTGTCAGAAGTTAGAATTTCTTTCAACATTATGAAGCCCTTTTATATATTTTGATTCTGCATCAAAAGCTGAAAATATATAGTCTCGAAGTCATTTCGAGAAATTGACGTTTTAAGTTTCTGTTTCCAAATTCAAACGGATGTATCTTCGCCAATAATTGTCAGAAGTTAGAATTTCTTTCAACATTATGAAGCACTTTTTATATATTTTGACTCTGCATCAAAAGCTGAAAATATGAAGTCTCGAAGTCATTTCGAGAAATTGACGTTTTAAGTTTCTGTTTCCAAATTCAAATGGATGTATCTTCGCCAATAATTGTCAGAAGTTAGAATTTCTTTCAACATTATGAAGCCCTTTTTATATATTTTGACTCTGCCTCAAAAAGCTGAAAATATGTAGTCTCGAAGTCATTTCGAGAAATTGACGTTTTAAGTTTCTGTTTCCAAATTCAAACGGATGTATCTTCGCCAATAATTGTCAGAAGTTAGAATTTCTTTCAACATTATGAAGCCCTTTTTATATATTTTGATTCTGCATCAAAAGCTGAAAATATGTAGTCTCGAAGTCATTTCGAGAAATTGACGTTTTAAGTTTCTGTTTCCAAATTCAAACGGATGTATCTTCGCCAATAATTGTCAGAAGTTAGAATTTCTTTCAACATTATGAAGCACTTTTTATATATTTTGACTCTGCATCAAAAGCTGAAAGTCTCGAAGTCATTTCGAGAAACTGACGTTTTAAGTTTCTGTTTCCAAATTCAAATGGATGTATCTTCGCCAATAATTGTCAGAAGTTAGAATTTCTTTCAACATTATGAAGCCCTTTTTATATATTTTGATTCTGCATCAAAAGCTGAAAATATGTAGTCTCGAAGTCATTTCGAGAAATTGACGTTTTAAGTTTCTGTTTCCAAATTCAAACGGATGTATCTTCGCCAATAATTGTCAGAAGTTAGAATTTCTTTCAACATTATGAAGCCCTTTTTATATATTTTGACTCTGCCTCAAAAGCTGAAAATATGTAGTCTCGAAGTCATTTCGAGAAATTGACGTTTTAAGTTTCTGTTTCCAAATTCAAACGGACGTATTTTCGCCAATAATTGTCAGAAGTTAGAATTTCTTTCAACATTATGAAGCCCTTTTTATATATTTTGACTATGCATCAAACGCTGAATATATGTAGTCTCGAAGTCATTTCGAGAAATTGACGTTTTAAGTTTCTGTTTCCAAATTCAAACGGATGTATCTTCGCCAATAATTGTCAGAAGTTAGAATTTCTTTCAACATTATGAAGCCCTTTTTATATATTTTGATTCTGCATCAAAAGCTGAAAATATGTAGTCTCGAAGTCATTTCGAGAAATTGACGTTTTAAGTTTCTGTTTCCAAATTCAAATGGATGTATCTTCGCCAATAATTGTCAGAAGTTAGAATTTCTTTCAACATTATGAAGCCCTTTTTATATATTTTGACTCTGCATCAAAAGCTGAAAGTCTCGAAGCCATTTCGAGAAATTGACGTTTTAAGTTTCTGTTTCCAAATTTAAATGGATGTATCTTCGCCAATAATTGTCAGAAGTTAGAATTTCTTTCAACATTATGAAGCCCTTTTTATATATTTTGATTCTGCATCAAAAGCTGAAAATATGTAGTCTCGAAGTCATTTCGCGAAATTGACGTTTTAAGTTTCTGTTTCCAAATTCAAACGGATGTATCTTCGCCAATAATTGTCAGAAGTTAGAATTTCTTTCAACATTATGAAGCCCTTTTTATATATTTTGATTCTGCATCAAAAGCTGAAAATATGTAGTCTCAAAGTCATTTCGAGAAATTGACGTTTTAAGTTTCTGTTTCCAAATTCAAACGGATGTATCTTCGCCAATAATTGTCAGAAGTTTGAATTTCTTTCAACATTATGAAGCCCTTTTTATATATTTTGACTCTGCATCAAAAGCTGAAAATATGTAGTCTCGAAGTCATTTCGAGAAATTGACGTTTTAAGTTTCTGTTTCCAAATTCAAACGGATGTATCTTCGCCAATAATTGTCAGAAGTTAGAATTTCTTTCAACATTATGAAGCCCTTTTTATATATTTTGACTCTGCATCAAAAGCTGAAAATATGTTGTCTCGAAGTCATTTCGAGAAATTGACGTTTTAAGTTTCTGTTTCCAAATTCAAACGGATGTATCTTCGCCAATAATTGTCAGAAGTTAGAATTTCTTTCAACATTATGAAGCCCTTTTTATATATTTTGATTCTGCATCAAAAGCTGAAAATATGTAGTCTCGAAGTCATTTCGAGAAATTGACGTTTTAAGTTTCTGTTTCCAAATTCAAACGGATGTATCTTCGCCAATAATTGTCAGAAGTTAGAATTTCTTTCAACATTATGAAGCACTTTTTATATATTTTGACCCTGCATCAAAAGCTGAAAGTCTCGAAGTCATTTCGAGAAATTGACGTTTTAAGTTTCTGTTTCCAAATTCAAACGGACGTATCTTCGCCAATAATTGTCAGAAGTTAGAATTTCTTTCAACATTATGAAGCCCTTTTATATATTTGATTCTTCATCAAAAGCTGAAAATATGTAGTCTCGAAGTCATTTCGAGAAATTGACGTTTTAAGTTTCTGTTTCCAAATTCAAACGGATGTATCTTCGCCAATAATTGTCAGAAGTTAGAATTTCTTTCAACATTATGAAGCCCTTTTTATATATTTTGACTCTGCCTCAAAAGCTGAAAATATGTAGTCTCGAAGTCATTTCGAGAAATTGACGTTTTAAGTTTCTGTTTCCAAATTCAAACGGATGTATCTTCGCCAATAATTGTCAGAAGTTAGAATTTCTTTCAACATTATGAAGCCCTTTTTATATATTTTGACTCTGCCTCAAAAGCTGAAAATATGTAGTCTCGAAGTCATTTCGAGAAATTGACGTTTTAAGTTTCTGTTTCCAAATTCAAACGGACGTATCTTCGCCAATAATTGTCAGAAGTTAGAATTTCTTTCAACATTATGAAGCCCTTTTTATATATTTTGACTCTGCATCAAAAGCTGTAAATATGTAGTCTCGAAGTCATTTCGAGAAATTGACGTTTTAAGTTTCTGTTTCCAAATTCAAACGGATGTATCTTCGCCAATAATTGTCAGAAGTTAGAATTTCTTTCAACATTATGAAGCCCTTTTTATATATTTTGATTCTGCATCAAAAGCTGAAAATATGTAGTCTCGAAGTCATTTCGAGAAATTGACGTTTTAAGTTTCTGTTTCCAAATTCAAACGGATGTATCTTCGCCAATAATTGTCAGAAGTTAGAATTTCTTTCAACATTATGAAGCACTTTTTATATATTTTGACTCTGCATCAAAAGCTGAAAGTCTCGAAGTCATTTCGAGAAACTGACGTTTTAAGTTTCTGTTTCCAAATTCAAATGGATGTATCTTCGCCAATAATTGTCAGAAGTTAGAATTTCTTTCAACATTATGAAGCCCTTTTTATATATTTTGATTCTGCATCAAAAGCTGAAAATATGTAGTCTCGAAGTCATTTCGCGAAATTGACGTTTTAAGTTTCTGTTTCCAAATTCAAACGGATGTATCTTCGCCAATAATTGTCAGAAGTTAGAATTTCTTTCAACATTATGAAGCCCTTTTTATATATTTTGATCTGCATCAAAAGGCTGTAAATATGTAGTCTCGAAGTCATTTCGAGAAATTGACGTTTTAAGTTTCTGTTTCCCAAATTCAAACGGATGTATCTTCGCCAATAATTGTCAGAAGTTAGAATTTCTTTCAACATTATGAAGCCCTTTTTATATATTTTGACTCTGCATCAAAAGCTGAAAATATGTAGTCTCGAAGTCATTTCGAGAAATCGACGTTTTAAGTTTCTGTTTCCAAATTCAAACCGATGTATCTTCGCCAATAATTGTCAGAAGTTAGAATTTCTTTCAACATTATGAAGCCCTTTTTATATATTTTGATTCTGCATCAAAAGCTGAAAATATGTAGTCTCGAAGTCATTTCGAGAAATTGACGTTTTAAGTTTCTGTTTCCAAATTCAAACGGATGTATCTTCGCCAATAATTGTCAGAAGTTAGAATTTCTTTCAACATTATGAAGCCCTTTTTATATATTTTGACTCTGCATCAAAAGCTGAAAGTCTCGAAGCCATTTCGAGAAATTGACGTTTTAAGTTTCTGTTTCCAAATTTAAATGGATGTATCTTCGCCAATAATTGTCAGAAGTTAGAATTTCTTTCAACATTATGAAGCCCTTTTTATATATTTTGATTCTGCATCAAAAGCTGAAAATATGTAGTCTCAAAGTCATTTCGAGAAATTGACGTTTTAAGTTTCTGTTTCCAAATTCAAACGGATGTATCTTCGCCAATAACTGTCAGAAGTTAGAATTTCTTTCAACATTATGAAGCCCTTTTTATATATTTTGATTCTGCATCAAAAGCTGAAAATATGTAGTCTCGAAGTCATTTCGAGAAATTGACGTTTTAAGTTTCTGTTTCCAAATTCAAACGGATGTATCTTCGCCAATAACTGTCAGAAGTTAGAATTTCTTTCAACATTATGAAGCCCTTTTTATATATTTTGATTCTGCATCAAAAGCTGAAAATATGTAGTCTCGAAGTCATTTCGAGAAATTGACGTTTTAAGTTTCTGTTTCCAAATTCAAACGGATGTATCTTCGCCAATAATTGTCAGAAGTTAGAATTTCTTTCAACATTATGAAGCCCTTTTTATATATTTTGACTATGCATCAAAAGCTGAAAATATGTAGTCTTGAAGTCATTTCGAGAAATTGACGTTTTAAGTTTCTGTTTCCAAATTCAAACGGACGTATCTTCGCCAATAATTGTCAGAAGTTAGAATTTCTTTCAACATTATGAAGCCCTTTTTATATATTTTGACCCTGCATCAAAAGCTGAAAATATGTAGTCTCGAAGTCATTTCGAGAAATTGACGTTTTAAGTTTCGGTTTCCAAATTCAAACGGATGTATCTTCGCCAATAATTGTCAGAAGTCAGAATTTCTTTCAACATTATGAAGCCCTTTTTATATATTTTGATTCTGCATCAAAAGCTGAAAATATATAGTCTCGAAGTCATTTCGAGAAATTGACGTTTTAAGTTTCTGTTTCCAAATTCAAACGGATGTATCTTCGCCAATAATTGTCAGAAGTTAGAATTTCTTTCAACATTATGAAGCCCTTTTTATATATTTTGATTCTGCATCAAAAGCTGAAAATATGTAGTCTCGAAGTCATTTCGAGAAATAGACGTTTTAAGTTTCTGTTTCCAAATTCAAATGGATGTATCTTCGCCAATAATTGTCAGAAGTTAGAATTTCTTTCAACATTATGAAGCCCTTTTTATATATTTTGACTCTGCCTCAAAAGCTGAAAATATGTAGTCTCGAAGTCATTTCGAGAAATTGACGTTTTAAGTTTCTGTTTCCAAAGTCAAACGGATGTATCTTCGCCAATAATTGTCAGAAGTTAGAATTTCTTTCAACATTATGAAGCCCTTTTTATATATTTTGATTCTGCATCAAAAGCTGAAAATATGTAGTCTCGAAGTCATTTCGAGAAATTGACGTTTTAAGTTTCTGTTTCCAAATTCAAACGGATGTATCTTCGCCAATAATTGTCAGAAGTTAGAATTTCTTTCAACATTATGAAGCACTTTTTATATATTTTGACTCTGCATCAAAAGCTGAAAGTCTCGAAGTCATTTCGAGAAACTGACGTTTTAAGTTTCTGTTTCCAAATTCAAATGGATGTATCTTCGCCAATAATTGTCAGAAGTTAGAATTTCTTTCAACATTATGAAGCCCTTTTTATATATTTTGATTCTGCATCAAAAGCTGAAAATATGTAGTCTCGAAGTCATTTCGAGAAATTGACGTTTTAAGTTTCTGTTTCCAAATTCAAACGGATGTATCTTCGCCAATAATTGTCAGAAGTTAGAATTTCTTTCAACATTATGAAGCCCTTTTTATATATTTTGACTCTGCCTCAAAAGCTGAAAATATGTAGTCTCGAAGTCATTTCGAGAAATTGACGTTTTAAGTTTCTGTTTCCAAATTCAAACGGACGTATTTTCGCCAATAATTGTCAGAAGTTAGAATTTCTTTCAACATTATGAAGCCCTTTTTATATATTTTGACTATGCATCAAACGCTGAATATATGTAGTCTCGAAGTCATTTCGAGAAATTGACGTTTTAAGTTTCTGTTTCCAAATTCAAGCGGATGTATCTTCGCCAATAATTGTCAGAAGTTAGAATTTCTTTCAACATTATGAAGCCCTTTTTATATATTTTGATTCTGCATCAAAAGCTGAAAATATGTAGTCTCGAAGTCATTTCGAGAAATTGACGTTTTAAGTTTCTGTTTCCAAATTCAAATGGATGTATCTTCGCCAATAATTGTCAGAAGTTAGAATTTCTTTCAACATTATGAAGCCCTTTTTATATATTTTGACTCTGCATCAAAAGCTGAAAGTCTCGAAGCCATTTCGAGAAATTGACGTTTTAAGTTTCTGTTTCCAAATTTAAATGGATGTATCTTCGCCAATAATTGTCAGAAGTTAGAATTTCTTTCAACATTATGAAGCCCTTTTTATATATTTTGATTCTGCATCAAAAGCTGAAAATATGTAGTCTCGAAGTCATTTCGCGAAATTGACGTTTTAAGTTTCTGTTTCCAAATTCAAACGGATGTATCTTCGCCAATAATTGTCAGAAGTTAGAATTTCTTTCAACATTATGAAGCCCTTTTTATATATTTTGATTCTGCATCAAAAGCTGAAAATATGTAGTCTCAAAGTCATTTCGAGAAATTGACGTTTTAAGTTTCTGTTTCCAAATTCAAACGGATGTATCTTCGCCAATAATTGTCAGAAGTTTGAATTTCTTTCAACATTATGAAGCCCTTTTTATATATTTTGACTCTGCATCAAAAGCTGAAAATATGTAGTCTCGAAGTCATTTCGAGAAATTGACGTTTTAAGTTTCTGTTTCCAAATTCAAACGGATGTATCTTCGCCAATAATTGTCAGAAGTTAGAATTTCTTTCAACATTATGAAACCCTTTTTATATATTTTGACTATGCATCAAAAGCTGAAAATATGTAGTCTCGAAGTCATTTCGAGAAATTGACGTTTTAAGTTTCTGTTTCCAAATTCAAACGGATGTATCTTCGCCAATAACTGTCAGAAGTTAGAATTTCTTTCAACATTATGAAGCCCTTTTTATATATTTTGACTCTGCATCAAAAGCTGAAAATATGTAGTCTCGAAGTCATTTCGAGAAATCGACGTTTTAAGTTTCTGTTTCCAAATTCAAACGGATGTATCTTCGCCAATAATTGTCAGAAGTTAGAATTTCTTTCAACATTATGAAGCACTTTTTATATATTTTGACTCTGCATCAAAAGCTGAAAGTCTCGAAGTCATTTCGAGAAACTGACGTTTTAAGTTTCTGTTTCCAAATTCAAATGGATGTATATTCGCCAATAATTGTCAGAAGTTAGAATTTCTTTCAACATTATGAAGCCCTTTGTATATATTTTGATTCTGCATCAAAAGCTGAAAATATGTAGTCTCGAAGTCATTTCGCGAAATTGACGTTTAAGTTTCTGTTCCAAATTCAAACGGATGTTCTTCGCCAATAATTGTCAGAAGTTAGAATTTCTTTCAACATTATGAAGCCCTTTTTATATATTTTGACTCTGCCTCAAAAGCTGAAAATATGTAGTCTCGAAGTCATTTCGAGAAATTGACGTTTTAAGTTTCTGTTTCCAAATTCAAACGGACGTATCTTCGCCAATAATTGTCAGAAGTTAGAATTTCTTTCAACATTATGAAGCCCTTTTTATATATTTTGACTATGCATCAAAGGCTGAAAATATGTAGTCTCGAAGTCATTTCGAGAAATTGACGTTTTAAGTTTCTGTTTCCAAATTCAAACGGATGTATCTTCGCCAATAATTGTCAGAAGTTAGAATTTCTTTCAACATTATGAAGCCCTTTTTATATATTTTGATTCTGCATCAAAAGCTGAAAATATGTAGTCTCGAAGTCATTTCGAGAAATTGACGTTTTAAGTTTCTGTTTCCAAATTTAAACGGATGTATCTTCGCCAATAATTGTCAGAAGTTAGAATTTCTTTCAACATTATGAAGCCCTTTTTATATATTTTGACTCTGCATCAAAAGCTGAAAATATGAAGTCTCGAAGTCATTTCGAGAAATTGACGTTTTAAGTTTCTGTTTCCAAATTCAAACGGATGTATCTTCGCCAATAATTGTCAGAAGTTAGAATTTCTTTCAACATTATGAAGACCTTTTTATATATTTTGACTCTGCATCAAAAGCTGAAAGTCTCGAAGTCATTTCGAGAAACTAACGTTTTAAGTTTCTGTTTCCAAATTCAAATGGATGTATCTTCGCCAATAATTGTCAGAAGTTAGAATTTCTTTCAACATTATGAAGCCCTTTTTATATATTTTGATTCTGCATCAAAAGCTGAAAATATGTAGTCTCGAAGTCATTTCGAGAAATTGACGTTTTAAGTTTCTGTTTCCAAATTCAAACGGATGTATCTTCGCCAATAATTGTCAAAAGTTAGAATTTCTTTCAACATTATGAAGCCCTTTTTATATATTTTGACTCTGCATCAAAAGCTGAAAATATGAAGTCTCGAAGTCATTTCGAGAAATTGACGTTTTAAGTTTCTGTTTCCAAATTCAAACGGATGTATCTTCGCCAATAATTGTCAGAAGTTAGAATTTCTTTCAACATTATGAAGCCCTTTTTATATATTTTGACTATGCATCAAAGGCTGATAATATGTAGTCTCGAAGTCATTTCGAGAAATTGACGTTTTAAGTTTCTGTTTCCAAATTCAAACGGATGTATCTTCGCCAATAATTGTCAGAAGTTAGAATTTCTTTCAACATTATGAAGCCCTTTTTATATATTTTGATTCTGCATCAAAAGCTGAAAATATGTAGTCTCGAAGTCATTTCGAGAAATTGACGTTTTAAGTTTCTGTTTCCAAATTCAAACGGATGTATCTTCGTCAATAATTGTCAGAAGTTAGAATTTCTTTCAACATTATGAAGCACTTTTTATATATTTTGACTCTGCATCAAAAGCTGAAAATATGTAGTCTCGAAGTCATTTCGAGAAATTGACGTTTTAAGTTTCTGTTCCCAAATTCAAACGGATGTATCTTCGCCAATAATTGTCAGAAGTTAGAATTTCTTTCAACATTATGAAGCCCTTTTTATATATTTTGATTCTGCATCAAAAGCTGAAAATATGTAGTCTCGAAGTCATTTCGAGAAATTGACGTTTTAAGTTTCTGTTTCCAAATTCAAACGGATGTATCTTCGCCAATAATTGTCAGAAATTAGAATTTCTTTCAACATTATGAAGCCCTTTTTATATATTTTGACTCTGCATCAAAAGGTGAAAATATGTAGTCTCGAAGTCATTTCGAGAAATTGACGTTTTAAGTTTCTGTTTCCAAATTCAAACGGATGTATCTTCGCCAATAATTGTCAGAAGTTAGAATTTCTTTCAGCATTATGAAGCCCTTTTTATATATTTTGACTCTGCATCAAAAGCTGAAAGTCTCGAAGTCATTTCGAGAAACTGACGTTTTAAGTTTCTGTTTCCAAATTCAAATGGATGTATATTCGCCAATAATTGTCAGAAGTTAGAATTTCTTTCAACATTATGAAGCCCTTTGTATATATTTTGATTCTGCATCAAAAGCTGAAAATATGTAGTCTCGAAGTCATTTCGAGAAATTGACGTTTTAAGTTTCTGTTTCCAAATTCAAACGGATGTATCTTCGCCAATAATTGTCAGAAGTTAGAATTCTTTCAACATTATGAAGCCCTTTTTATATATTTTGACTCTGCCTCAAAAGCTGAAAATATGTAGTCTCGAAGTCATTTCGAGAAATTGACGTTTTAAGTTTCTGTTTCCAAATTCAAACGGACGTATCTTCGCCAATAATTGTCAGAAGTTAGAATTTCTTTCAACATTATGAAGCACTTTTTATATATTTTGACTCTGCATCAAAAGCTAAAAGTCTCGAAGTCATTTCGAGAAACTGACGTTTTAAGTTTCTGTTTCCAAATTCAAATGGATGTATCTTCGCCAATAATTGTCAGAAGTTAGAATTTCTTTCAACATTATGAAGCCCTTTTTATATATTTTGATTCTGCATCAAAAGCTGAAAATATGTAGTCTCGAAGTCATTTCGAGAAATTGACGTTTTAAGTTTCTGTTTCCAAATTCAAACCGATGTATCTTCGCCAATAATTGTCAGAAGTTAGAATTTCTTTCAACATTATGAAGCCCTTTTTATATATTTTGATTCTGCATCAAAAGGTGAATATATGTAGTCTCGAAGTCAATTCGAGAAATTGACGTTTTAAGTTTCTGTTTCAAATTCAAACCGATGTATCTTCGCCAATAATTGTCAGAAGTTAGAATTTCTTTCAACATTATGAAGCCCTTTTTATATATTTTGACTCTGCTTCAAAAGCTGAAAATATGAAGTCTCGAAGTCATTTCGAGAAATTGACGTTTTAAGTTTCTGTTTCCAAATTCAAACGGATGTATCTTCGCCAATAATTGTCAGAAGTTAGAATTTCTTTCAACATTATGAAGCCCTTTTTATATATTTTGACTCTGCATCAAAAGCTGAAAGTCTCGAAGTCATTTCGAGAAATTGACGTTTTAAGTTTCTGTTTCCAAATTCAAACGGATGTATCTTCGCCAATAATTGTCAGAAGTTTGAATTTCTTTCAACATTATGAAGCCCTTTTATATATTTTGACCCTGCATCAAAAGCTGAAAATATGTAGTCTCGAAGTCATTTCGAGAAATTGACGTTTTAAGTTTCTGTTTCCAAATTCAAACGGATGTATCTTCGCCAATAATTGTCAGAAGTTAGAATTTCTTTCAACATTATGAAGCCCTTTTTATATATTTTGATTCTGCATCAAAAGCTGAAAATATGTAGTCTCGAAGTCATTTCGAGAAATTGACGTTTTAAGTTTCTGTTTCCAAATTCAAATGGATGTATCTTCGCCAATAATTGTCAGAAGTTAGAATTTCTTTCAACATTATGAAGCCCTTTTTATATATTTTGATTCTGCATCAAAAGCTGAAAATATGAAGTCTCGAAGTCATTTCGAGAAATAGACGTTTTAAGTTTCTGTTTCCAAATTCAAATGGATGTATCTTCGCCAATAATTGTCAGAAGTTAGAATTTCTTTCAACATTATGAAGCCCTTTTTATATATTTTGACTCTGCCTCAAAAGCTGAAAATATGTAGTCTCGAAGTCATTTCGAGAAATTGACGTTTTAAGTTTCTGTTTCCAAAGTCAAACGGATGTATCTTCGCCAATAATTGTCAGAAGTTAGAATTTCTTTCAACATTATGAAGCCCTTTTTATATATTTTGATTCTGCATCAAAAGCTGAAAATATGTAGTCTCGAAGTCATTTCGAGAAATTGACGTTTTAAGTTTCTGTTTCCAAATTCAAACGGATGTATCTTCGCCAATAATTGTCAGAAGTTAGAATTTCTTTCAACATTATGAAGCACTTTTTATATATTTTGACTCTGCATCAAAAGCTGAAAGTCTCGAAGTCATTTCGAGAAACTGACGTTTTAAGTTTCTGTTTCCAAATTCAAATGGATGTATCTTCGCCAATAATTGTCAGAAGTTAGAATTTCTTTCAACATTATGAAGCCCTTTTTATATATTTTGATTCTGCATCAAAAGCTGAAAATATGTAGTCTCGAAGTCATTTCGAGAAATTGACGTTTTAAGTTTCTGTTTCCAAATTCAAACGGATGTATCTTCGCCAATAATTGTCAGAAGTTAGAATTTCTTTCAACATTATGAAGCCCTTTTTATATATTTTGACTCTGCCTCAAAAGCTGAAAATATGTAGTCTCGAAGTCATTTCGAGAAATTGACGTTTTAAGTTTCTGTTTCCAAATTCAAACGGACGTATTTTCGCCAATAATTGTCAGAAGTTAGAATTTCTTTCAACATTATGAAGCCCTTTTTATATATTTTGACTATGCATCAAACGCTGAATATATGTAGTCTCGAAGTCATTTCGAGAAATTGACGTTTTAAGTTTCTGTTTCCAAATTCAAATGGATGTATCTTCGCCAATAATTGTCAGAAGTTAGAATTTCTTTCAACATTATGAAGCCCTTTTTATATATTTTGATTCTGCATCAAAAGCTGAAAATATGTAGTCTCGAAGTCATTTCGAGAAATTGACGTTTTAAGTTTCTGTTTCCAAATTCAAACGGATGTATCTTCGCCAATAATTGTCAGAAGTTAGAATTTCTTTCAACATTATGAAGCCCTTTTTATATATTTTGACTCTGCATCAAAAGCTGAAAGTCTCGAAGCCATTTCGAGAAATTGACGTTTTAAGTTTCTGTTTCCAAATTTAAATGGATGTATCTTCGCCAATAATTGTCAGAAGTTAGAATTTCTTTCAACATTATGAAGCCCTTTTTATATATTTTGATTCTGCATCAAAAGCTGAAAATATGTAGTCTCGAAGTCATTTCGCGAAATTGACGTTTTAAGTTTCTGTTTCCAAATTCAAACGGATGTATCTTCGCCAATAATTGTCAGAAGTTAGAATTTCTTTCAACATTATGAAGCCCTTTTTATATATTTTGATTCTGCATCAAAAGCTGAAAATATGTAGTCTCAAAGTCATTTCGAGAAATTGACGTTTTAAGTTTCTGTTTCCAAATTCAAACGGATGTATCTTCGCCAATAATTGTCAGAAGTTTGAATTTCTTTCAACATTATGAAGCCCTTTTTATATATTTTGATTCTGCATCAAAAGCTGAAAATATGTAGTCTCGAAGTCATTTCGAGAAATTGACGTTTTAAGTTTCTGTTTCCAAATTCAAACGGATGTATCTTCGCCAATAATTGTCAGAAGTTAGAATTTCTTTCAACATTATGAAACCCTTTTTATATATTTTGACTATGCATCAAAAGCTGAAAATATGTAGTCTCGAAGTCATTTCGAGAAATTGACGTTTTAAGTTTCTGTTTCCAAATTCAAACGGATGTATCTTCGCCAATAACTGTCAGAAGTTAGAATTTCTTTCAACATTATGAAGCCCTTTTTATATATTTTGACTCTGCATAAAAAGCTGAAAATATGTAGTCTCGAAGTCATTTCGAGAAATTGACGTTTTAAGTTTCTGTTTCCAAATTCAAATGGATGTATCTTCGCCAATAATTGTCAGAAGTTAGAATTTCTTTCAACATTATGAAGCACTTTTTATATATTTTGACTCTGCATCAAAAGCTGAAAGTCTCGAAGTCATTTCGAGAAACTGACGTTTTAAGTTTCTGTTTCCAAATTCAAATGGATGTATCTTCGCCAATAATTGTCAGAAGTTAGAATTTCTTTCAACATTATGAAGCCCTTTTATATATTTTGATTCTGCATCAAAAGCTGAAAATATGTAGTCTCGAAGTCATTTCGAGAAATTGACGTTTTAAGTTTCTGTTTCCAAATTCAAACGGATGTATCTTCGCCAATAATTGTCAGAAGTTAGAATTTCTTTCAACATTATGAAGCCCTTTTTATATATTTTGACTCTGCCTCAAAAGCTGAAAATATGTAGTCTCGAAGTCATTTCGAGAAATTGACGTTTTAAGTTTCTGTTTCCAAATTCAAACGGACGTATCTTCGCCAATAATTGTCAGAAGTTAGAATTTCTTTCAACATTATGAAGCCCTTTTTATATATTTTGACTATGCATCAAAGGCTGAAAATATGTAGTCTCGAAGTCATTTCGAGAAATTGACGTTTTAAGTTTCTGTTTCCAAATTCAAACGGATGTATCTTCGCCAATAATTGTCAGAAGTTAGAATTTCTTTCAACATTATGAAGCCCTTTTTATATATTTTGATTCTGCATCAAAAGCTGAAAATATGTAGTCTCGAAGTCATTTCGCGAAATTGACGTTTTAAGTTTCTGTTTCCAAATTCAAACGGATGTATCTTCGCCAATAATTGTCAGAAGTTAGAATTTCTTTCAACATTATGAAGCCCTTTTTATATATTTTGATTCTGCATCAAAAGCTGAAAATATGTAGTCTCGAAGTCATTTCGAGAAATTGACGTTTTAAGTTTCTGTTTCCAAATTCAAACGGATGTATCTTCGCCAATAATTGTCAGAAGTTAGAATTTCTTTCAACATTATGAAGCCCTTTTTATATATTTTGACTCTGCATCAAAAGCTGAAAATATGAAGTCTCGAAGTCATTTCGAGATATTGGCGGTTTAAGTTTCTTTTCCCAAATTCAACCGGATGTATCTTCGCCAATAATTGTCAGAAGTTAGAATTTCTTTCAACATTATGAAGCCCTTTTTATATATTTTGACTATGCATCAAAGGCTGATAATATGTAGTCTCGAAGTCATTTCGAGAAATTGACGTTTTAAGTTTCTGTTTCCAAATTCAAACGGATGTATCTTCGCCAATAATTGTCAGAAGTTAGAATTTCTTTCAACATTATGAAGCCCTTTTTATATATTTTGATTCTGCATCAAAAGCTGAAAATATGTAGTCTCGAAGTCATTTCGAGAAATTGACGTTTTAAGTTGCTGTTTCCAAATTCAAACGGATGTATCTTCGCCAATAATTGTCAGAAGTTAGAATTTCTTTCAACATTATGAAGCTCTTTTTATATATTTTGACCCTGCATCAAAAGGTGAAAATATGTAGTCTCGAAGTCATTTCGAGAAATTGACGTTTTAAGTTTCTGTTTCCAAATTCAAACGGATGTATCTTCGCCAATAATTGTCAGAAGTTAGAATTTCTTTCAACATTATGAAGCACTTTTTATATATTTTGACTCTGCTTCAAAAGCTGAAAATATGTAGTCTCGAAGTCATTTCGAGAAATTGACGTTTTAAGTTTCTGTTTCCAAATTCAAATGGATGTATATTCGCCAATAATTGTCAGAAGTTAGAATTTCTTTCAACATTATGAAGCCCTTTGTATATATTTTGATTCTGCATCAAAAGCTGAAAATATGTAGTCTCGAAGTCATTTCGCGAAATTGACGTTTTAAGTTTCTGTTTCCAAATTCAAACGGATGTATCTTCGCCAATAATTGTCAGAAGTTAGAATTTCTTTCAACATTATGAAGCCCTTTTTTATATATTTTGACTCTGCCTCAAAAGCTGAAAATATGTAGTCTCGAAGTCATTTCGAGAAATTGACGTTTTAAGTTTCTGTTTCCAAATTCAAACGGACGTATCTTCGCCAATAATTGTCAGAAGTTAGAATTTCTTTCAACATTATGAAGCACTTTTTATATATTTTGACTCTGCATCAAAAGCTAAAAGTCTCGAAGTCATTTCGAGAAACTGACGTTTTAAGTTTCTGTTTCCAAATTCAAATGGATGTATCTTCGCCAATAATTGTCAGAAGTTAGAATTTCTTTCAACATTATGAAGCCCTTTTTATATATTTTGATTCTGCATCAAAAGCTGAAAATATGTAGTCTCGAAGTCATTTCGAGAAATTGACGTTTTAAGTTTCTGTTTCCAAATTCAAACGGATGTATCTTCGCCAATAATTGTCAGAAGTTAGAATTTCTTTCAACATTATGAAGCCCTTTTTATATATTTTGATTCTGCATCAAAAGCTGAAAATATGTAGTCTCGAAATCATTTCGCGAAATTGACGTTTTAAGTTTCTGTTTCCAAATTCAAACCGATGTATCTTCGCCAATAATTGTCAGAAGTTAGAATTTCTTTCAACATTATGAAGCCCTTTTTATATATTTTGACTCTGCATCAAAAGCTGAAAATATGAAGTCTCGAAGTCATTTCGAGAAATTGACGTTTTAAGTTTCTGTTTCCAAATTCAAACGGATGTATCTTCGCCATTAATTGTCAGAAGTTAGAATTTCTTTCAACATTATGAAGCCCTTTTATATATTTTGACTCTGCATCAAAAGCTAAAAGTCTCGAAGTCATTTCGAGAAACTGACGTTTTAAGTTTCTGTTTCCAAATTCAAATGGATGTATCTTCGCCAATAATTGTCAGAAGTTAGAATTTCTTTCAACATTATGAAGCCCTTTTTATATATTTTGATTCTGCATCAAAAGCTGAAAATATGTAGTCTCGAAGTCATTTCGAGAAATTGACGTTTTAAGTTTCTGTTTCCAAATTCAAACGGATGTATCTTCGCCAATAATTGTCAGAAGTTAGAATTTCTTTCAACATTATGAAGCCCTTTTTATATATTTTGACCCTGCATCAAAAGCTGAAAATATGTAGTCTCGAAGTCATTTCGAGAAATTGACGTTTTAAGTTTCTGTTTCCAAATTCAAACGGATGTATCTTCGCCAATAATTGTCAGAAGTTAGAATTTCTTTCAACATTATGAAGCCCTTTTTATATATTTTGACTCTGCATCAAAGGCTGAAAATATGTAGTCTCGAAGTCATTTCGAGAAATTGACGTTTTAAGTTTCTGTTTCCAAATTCAAACGGATGTATCTTCGCCAATAATTGTCAGAAGTTAGAATTTCTTTCAACATTATGAAGCCCTTTTTATATATTTTGACTATGCATCAAAGGCTGAAAATATGTAGTCTCGAAGTCATTTCGAGAAATTGACGTTTTAAGTTTCTGTTTCCAAATTCAAATGGATGTATCTTCGCCAATAATTGTCAGAAGTTAGAATTTCTTTCAACATTATGAAGCACTTTTTATATATTTTGACTCTGCATCAAAAGCTGAAAGTCTCGAAGTCATTTCGAGAAATTGACGTTTTAAGTTTCTGTTTCCAAATTCAAATGGATGTATCTTCGCCAATAATTGTCAGAAATTAGAATTTCTTTCAACATTATGAAGCCCTCTTTATATATTTTGACTCTGCTTCAAAAGCTGAAAATATGTAGTCTCGAAGTCATTTCGAGAAAGGGGCGTTTAAAGTTTCAGTTTCCAAATTCAAACGGACGTATATTCGCCAATAATTGTCAGAAGTTAGAATTTCTTTCAGCATTATGAAGCCCTTTTTATATATTTTGACTCTGCATCAAAAGCTGAAAGTCTCGAAGTCATTTCGAGAAACTGACGTTTTAAGTTTCTGTTTCCAAATTCAAATGGATGTATCTTCGCCAATAATTGTCAGAAGTTAGAATTTCTTTCAACATTATGAAGCCCTTTGTATATATTTTGATTCTGCATCAAAAGCTGAAAATATGTAGTCTCGAAGTCATTTCGCGAAATTGACGTTTAAGTTTCTGTTCCAAATTCAAACGGATGTTCTTCGCCAATAATTGTCAGAAGTTAGAATTCTTTCAACATTATGAAGCCCTTTTTATATATTTTGACTCTGCCTCAAAAGCTGAAAATATGTAGTCTCGAAGTCATTTCGAGAAATTGACGTTTTAAGTTTCTGTTTCCAAATTCAAACGGACGTATCTTCGCCAATAATTGTCAGAAGTTAGAATTTCTTTCAACATTATGAAGCCCTTTTTATATATTTTGACTATGCATCAAAGGCTGAAAATATGTAGTCTCGAAGTCATTTCGAGAAATTGACGTTTTAAGTTTCTGTTTCCAAATTCAAACGGATGTATCTTCGCCAATAATTGTCAGAAGTTAGAATTTCTTTCAACATTATGAAGCCCTTTTTATATATTTTGACTCTGCATCAAAAGCTGAAAATATGAAGTCTCGAAGTCATTTCGAGAAATTGACGTTTTAAGTTTCTGTTTCCAAATTCAAACGGATGTATCTTCGCCATTAATTGTCAGAAGTTAGAATTTCTTTCAACATTATGAAGCCCTTTTTATATATTTTGACTCTGCATCAAAAGCTAAAAGTCTCGAAGTCATTTCGAGAAACTGACGTTTTAAGTTTCTGTTTCCAAATTCAAATGGATGTATCTTCGCCAATAATTGTCAGAAGTTAGAATTTCTTTCAACATTATGAAGCCCTTTTTATATATTTTGATTCTGCATCAAAAGCTGAAAATATGTAGTCTCGAAGTCATTTCGAGAAATTGACGTTTTAAGTTTCTGTTTCCAAATTCAAACGGATGTATCTTCGCCAATAATTGTCAGAAGTTAGAATTTCTTTCAACATTATGAAGCCCTTTTTATATATTTTGACCCTGCATCAAAAGCTGAAAATATGTAGTCTCGAAGTCATTTCGAGAAATTGACGTTTTAAGTTTCTGTTTCCAAATTCAAACGGATGTATCTTCGCCAATAATTGTCAGAAGTTAGAATTTCTTTCAACATTATGAAGCACTTTTTATATATTTTGACTCTGCATCAAAGGCTGAAAATATGTAGTCTCGAAGTCATTTCGAGAAATTGACGTTTTAAGTTTCTGTTTCCAAATTCAAACGGATGTATCTTCGCCAATAATTGTCAGAAGTTAGAATTTCTTTCAACATTATGAAGCCCTTTTTATATATTTTGACTATGCATCAAAGGCTGAAAATATGTAGTCTCGAAGTCATTTCGAGAAATTGACGTTTTAAGTTTCTGTTTCCAAATTCAAATGGATGTATCTTCGCCAATAATTGTCAGAAGTTAGAATTTCTTTCAACATTATGAAGCACTTTTTATATATTTTGATTCTGCATCAAAAGCTGAAAGTCTCGAAGTCATTTCGAGAAATTGACGTTTTAAGTTTCTGTTTCCAAATTCAAACGGATGTATCTTCGCCAATAATTGTCAGAAATTAGAATTTCTTTCAACATTATGAAGCCCTTTTTATATATTTTGACCCTGCATCAAAAGCTGAAAATATGTAGTCTCGAAGTCATTTCGAGAAATTGACGTTTTAAGTTTCTGTTTCCAAATTCAAACGGATGTATCTTCGCCAATAATTGTCAGAAGTTAGAATTTCTTTCAACATTATGAAGCACTTTTTATATATTTTGACTCTGCATCAAAAGCTGAAAGTCTCGAAGTCATTTCGAGAAACTGACGTTTTAAGTTTCTGTTTCCAAATTCAAATGGATGTATCTTCGCCAATAATTGTCAGAAGTTAGAATTTCTTTCAACATTATGAAGCCCTTTTTTATATATTTTGATTCTGCATCAAAAGCTGAAAATATGTAGTCTCGAAGTCATTTCGTGAAATTGACGTTTTAAGTTTCTGTTTCCAAATTCAAACGGATGTATCTTCGCCAATAATTGTCAGAAGTTAGAATTTCTTTCAACATTATGAAGCCCTTTTTATATATTTTGACTCTGCCTCAAAAGCTGAAAATATGTAGTCTCGAAGTCATTTCGAGAAATTGACGTTTTAAGTTTCTGTTTCCAAATTCAAACGGACGTATCTTCGCCAATAATTGTCAGAAGTTAGAATTTCTTTCAACATTATGAAGCCCTTTTTATATATTTTGACTATGCATCAAAGGCTGAAAATATGTAGTCTCGAAGTCATTTCGAGAAATTGACGTTTTAAGTTTCTGTTTCCAAATTCAAACGGATGTATCTTCGCCAATAATTGTCAGAAGTTAGAATTTCTTTCAACATTATGAAGCCCTTTTTATATATTTTGATTCTGCATCAAAAGCTGAAAATATGTAGTCTCGAAGTCATTTCGAGAAATTGACGTTTTAAGTTTCTGTTTCCAAATTCAAACGGATGTATCTTCGCCAATAATTGTCAGAAGTTAGAATTTCTTTCAACATTATGAAGCACTTTTTATATATTTTGACTCTGCATCAAAAGCTGAAAATATGTAGTCTCGAAGTCATTTCGAGAAATTGACGTTTTAAGTTTCTGTTTCCAAATTCAAATGGATGTATATTCGCCAATAATTGTCAGAAGTTAGAATTTCTTTCAACATTATGAAGCCCTTTTTATATATTTTGATTCTGCATCAAAAGCTGAAAATATGTAGTCTCGAAGTCATTTCGCGAAATTGACGTTTTAAGTTTCTGTTTCCAAATTCAAACGGATGTATCTTCGCCAATAATTGTCAGAAGTTAGAATTTCTTTCAACATTATGAAGCCCTTTTTATATATTTTGATTCTGCATCAAAAGCTGAAAATATGTAGTCTCGAAGTCATTTCGCGAAATTGACGTTTTAAGTTTCTGTTTCCAAATTCAAACGGATGTATCTTCGCCAATAATTGTCAGAAGTTAGAATTTCTTTCAACATTATGAAGCCCTTTTTATATATTTTGACTCTGCATCAAAAGCTGAAAATATGAAGTCTCGAAGTCATTTCGAGAAATTGACGTTTTAAGTTTCTGTTTCCAAATTCAAACGGACGTATCTTCGCCAATAATTGTCAGAAGTTAGAATTTCTTTCAACATTATGAAGCCCTTTTTATATATTTTGACTATGCATCAAAGGCTGAAAATATGTAGTCTCGAAGTCATTTCGAGAAATTGACGTTTTAAGTTTCTGTTTCCAAATTCAAACGGATGTATCTTCGCCAATAATTGTCAGAAATTAGAATTTCTTTCAACATTATGAAGCCCTTTTTATATATTTTGATTCTGCATCAAAAGCTGAAAATATGTAGTCTCGAAGTCATTTCGAGAAATTGACGTTTTAAGTTTCTGTTTCCAAATTCAAACGGATGTATCTTCGCCAATAATTGTCAGAAGTTAGAATTTCTTTCAACATTATGAAGCACTTTTTATATATTTTGATTCTGCATCAAAAGCTGAAAATATGTAGTCTCGAAGTCATTTCGAGAAATTGACGTTTTAAGTTTCTGTTTCCAAATTCAAATGGATGTATATTCGCCAATAATTGTCAGAAGTTAGAATTTCTTTCAACATTATGAAGCCCTTTTTATATATTTTGATTCTGCATCAAAAGCTGAAAATATGTAGTCTCGAAGTCATTTCGCGAAATTGACGTTTTAAGTTTCTGTTTCCAAATTCAACCGGATGTATCTTCGCCAATAATTGTCAGAAGTTAGAATTTCTTTCAACATTATGAAGCCCTTTTTATATATTTTGACTCTGCATCAAAAGCTGAAAATATGAAGTCTCGAAGTCATTTCGAGAAATTGACGTTTTAAGTTTCTGTTTCCAAATTCAAACGGATGTATCTTCGCCAATAATTGTCAGAAGTTAGAATTTCTTTCAACATTATGAAGCCCTTTTTATATATTTTGACTCTGCCTCAAAAGCTGAAAATATGTAGTCTCGAAGTCATTTCGAGAAATTGACGTTTTAAGTTTCTGTTTCCAAATTCAAACGGACGTATCTTCGCCAATAATTGCCAGAAGTTAGAATTTCTTTCAACATTATGAAGCCCTTTTTATATATTTTGACTATGCATCAAAGGCTGAAAATATGTAGTCTCGAAGTCATTTCGAGAAATTGACGTTTTAAGTTTCTGTTTCCAAATTCAAACGGATGTATCTTCGCCAATAATTGTCAGAAATTAGAATTTCTTTCAACATTATGAAGCCCTTTTATATATTTTGACTCTGCTTCAAAAGCTGAAAATATGTAGTCTCGAAGGCATTTCGAGAAATTGACGTTTTAAGTTTCGGTTTCCAAATTCAAACGGATGTATCTTCGCCAATAATTGTCAGAAGTTAGAATTTCTTTCAACATTATGAAGCCCTTTTTATATATTTTGACTCTGCATCAAAAGCTGAAAGTCTCGAAGTCATTTCGAGAAATTGACGTTTTAAGTTTCTGTTTCCAAATTCAAACGGATGTATCTTCGCCAATAATTGTCAGAAGTTAGAATTTCTTTCAACATTATGAAGCCCTTTTTATATATTTTGACTCTGCCTCAAAAGCTGAAAATATGTAGTCTCGAAGTCATTTCGCGAAATTGACGTTTTAAGTTTCGGTTTCCAAATTCAAACGGATGTATCTTCGCCAATAATTGTCAGAAGTTAGAATTTCTTTCAACATTATGAAGCCCTTTATATATATTTTGACCCTGCATCAAAAGCTGAAAATATGTGGTCTCAAAGTCATTTCGAGAAATTGACGTTTTAAGTTTCTGTTTCCAAATTCAAACGGACGTATCTTCGCCAATAATTGTCAGAAGTTAGAATTTTTTTCAACATTATGAAGCCCTTTTTATATATTTTGACTATGCATCAAAGGCTAAAAATATGTAGTCTCGAAGTCATTTCGAGAAATTGACGTTTTAAGTTTCTGTTTCCAAATTCAAACGGATGTATCTTCGCCAATAATTGTCAGAAGTTAGAATTTCTTTCAATATTATGAAGCCCTTTTTATATATTTTGACCCTGCATCAAAAGCTGAAAATATGTAGTCTCGAAGTCATTTCGAGAAATTGACGTTTTAAGTTTCTGTTTCCAAATTCAAAAGGATGTATCTTCGCCAATAATTGTCAGAAGTTAGAAATTTCTTTCAACATTATGGAGCACTTTTTATATATTTTGACTCTGCATCAAAAGCTGAAAGTCTCGAAGTCATTTCGAGAAATTGACGTTTTAAGTTTCTGTTTTCAAATTCAAACGGATGTATCTTCGCCAATAATTGTCAGAAGTTAGAATTTCTTTCAACATTATGAAGCCCTTTTTATATATTTTGACTCTGCATCAAAAGCTGAAAATATGTAGTCTCGAAGTCATTTCGAGAAATTGACGTTTTAAGTTTCTGTTTCCAAATTCAAACGGATGTATCTTCGCCAATAATTGTCAGAAGTTAGAATTTCTTTCAACATTATGAAGCCCTTTTTATATATTTTGATTCTGCATCAAAAGCTGAAAATATGTAGTCTCGAAGTCATTTCGAGAAATTGACGTTTTAAGTTTCTGTTTCCAAATTCAAACGGATGTATCTTCGCCAATAATTGTCAGAAGTTAGAATTTCTTTCAACATTATGAAGCCCTTTTTATATATTTTGACTATGCATCAAAGGCTGAAAATATGTAGTCTCGAAGTCATTTCGAGAAATTGACGTTTTAAGTTTCTGTTTCCAAATTCAAACGGATGTATCTTCGCCAATAATTGTCAGAAGTTAGAATTTCTTTCAACATTATGAAGCCCTTTTTTATATATTTTGATTCTGCATCAAAAGCTGAAAATATGTAGTCTCGAAGTCATTTCGAGAAATTGACGTTTTAAGTTTCTGTTTCCAAATTCAAACGGATGTATCTTCGCCAATAATTGTCAGAAGTTAGAATTTCTTTCAACATTATGAAGCCCTTTTTATATATTTTGATTCTGCATCAAAAGCTGAAAATATGTAGTCTCGAAGTCATTTCGAGAAATTGACGTTTTAAGTTTCTGTTTCCAAATTCAAACGGATGTATCTTCGCCAATAATTGTCAGAAGTTAGAATTTCTTTCAACATTATGAAGCACTTTTTATATTTTTTGACTCTGCATCAAAAGCTGAAAGTCTCGAAGTCATTTCGAGAAATTGACGTTTTAAGTTTCTGTTTCCAAATTCAAACGGATGTATCTTCGCCAATAATTGTCAGAAGTTAGAATTTCTTTCAACATTATGAAGCCCTTTTTATATATTTTGATTCTGCATCAAAAGCTGAAAATATGTAGTCTCGAAGTCATTTCGAGAAATTGACGTTTTAAGTTTCTGTTTCCAAATTCAAACGGATGTATCTTCGCCAATAATTGTCAGAAGTTAGAATTTCTTTCAACATTATGAAGCCCTTTTTATATATTTTGACCCTGCATCAAAAGCTGAAAATATGTAGTCTCGAAGTCATTTCGAGAAATTGACGTTTTAAGTTTCTGTTTCCAAATTCAAACGGATGTATCTTCGCCAATAATTGTCAGAAGTTAGAATTTCTTTCAACATTATGAAGCCCTTTTTATATATTTTGACCCTGCATCAAAAGCTGAAAATATGTAGTCTCGAAGTCATTTCGAGAAATTGACGTTTTAAGTTTCTGTTTCCAAATTCAAACGGATGTATCTTCGCCAATAATTGTCAGAAGTTAGAATTTCTTTCAACATTATGAAGCCCTTTTTATATATTTTGATTCTGCATCAAAAGCTGAAAATATGTAGTCTCGAAGTCATTTCGAGAAATTGACGTTTTAAGTTTCTGTTTCCAAATTCAAACGGATGTATCTTCGCCAATAATTGTCAGAAGTTAGAATTTCTTTCAACATTATGAAGCCCTTTTTATATATTTTGACCCTGCATCAAAAAGCTGAAAATATGTAGTCTCGAAGTCATTTCGAGAAATTGACGTTTTAAGTTTCTGTTTCCAAATTCAAACGGATGTATCTTCGCCAATAATTGTCAGAAGTTAGAATTTCTTTCAACATTATGAAGCCCTTTTTATATATTTTGATTCTGCATCAAAAGCTGAAAATATGTAGTCTCGAAGTCATTTCGAGAAATTGACGTTTTAAGTTTCTGTTTCCAAATTCAAACGGATGTATCTTCGCCAATAATTGTCAGAAGTTAGAATTTCTTTCAACATTATGAAGCACTCTTTATATATTTTGACTCTGCATCAAAAGCTGAAAATATGTAGTCTCGAAGTCATTTCGAGAAATTGACGTTTTAAGTTTCTGTTTCCAAATTCAAATGGATGTATCTTCGCCAATAATTGTCAGAAGTTAGAATTTCTTTCAACATTATGAAGCCCTTTTTATATATTTTGATTCTGCATCAAAAGCTGAAAATATGTAGTCGCGAAGTCTTTTCGAAAAAATTGACGTATTAAGTTTCTGTTTCCAAATTCAAACGGATGTATCTTCGCCAATAATTGTCAGAAGTTAGAATTTCTTTCAACATTATGAAGCCCTTTTTATATATTTTGATTCTGCATCAAAAGCTGAAAATATGTAGTCTCGAAGTCATTTCGAGAAATTGACGTTTTAAGTTTCTGTTTCCAAATTCAAAACGGATGTATCTTCGCCAATAATTGTCAGAAGTTAGAATTTCTTTCAACATTATGAAGCCCTTTTTATATATTTTGACCCTGCATCAAAAGCTGAAAATATGTAGTCTCGAAGTCATTTCGAGAAATTGACGTTTTAAGTTTCTGTTTCCAAATTCAAACGGATGTATCTTCGCCAATAATTGTCAGAAGTTAGAATTTCTTTCAACATTATGAAGCACTTTTTATATATTTTGACTCTGCATCAAAAGCTGAAAGTCTCGAAGTCATTTCGAGAAATTGACGTTTTAAGTTTCTGTTTCCAAATTCAAACGGATGTATCTTCGCCAATAATTGTCAGAAGTTAGAATTTCTTTCAACATTATGAAGCCATTTTTATATATTTTGATTCTGCATCAAAAGCTGAAAATATGTAGTCTCGAAGTCATTTCGAGAAATTGACGTTTTAAGTTTCTGTTTCCAAATTCAAACGGATGTATCTTCGCCAATAATTGTCAGAAGTTAGAATTTCTTTCAACATTATGAAGCCCTTTTTATATATTTTGACTATGCATCAAAGGCTGAAAATATGTAGTCTCGAAGTCATTTCGAGAAATTGACGTTTTAAGTTTCTGTTTCCAAATTCAAACGGATGTATCTTCGCCAATAATTGTCAGAAGTTAGAATTTCTTTCAACATTATGAAGCCCTTTTAATATATTTTGACTCTGCATCAAAAGCTGAAAATATGTAGTCTCGAAGTCATTTCGAGAAATTGACGTTTTAAGTTTCTGTTTCCAAATTCAAACGGATGTATCTTCGCCAATAATTGTCAGAAGTTAGAATTTCTTTCAACATTATGAAGCCCTTTTTATATATTTTGATTCTGTATCAAAAGCTGAAAATATGTAGTCTCGAAGTCATTTCGAGAAATTGACGTTTTAAGTTTCTGTTTCCAAATTCAAACGGATGTATCTTCGCCAATAATTGTCAGAAGTTAGAATTTCTTTCAACATTATGAAGCCCTTTTTATATATTTTGATTTTGCATCAAAAGCTGAAAATATGTAGTCTCGAAGTCATTTCGAGAAATTGACGTTTTAAGTTTCTGTTTCCAAATTCAAATGGATGTATCTTCGCCAATAATTGTCAGAAGTTAGAATTTCTTTCAACATTATGAAGCCCTTTTTATATATTTTGATTCTGCATCAAAAGCTGAAAATATGTAGTCTCGAAGTCATTTCGAGAAATTGACGTTTTAAGTTTCTGTTTCCAAATTCAATATCTTCGCCAATAATTGTCAGAAGTTAGAATTTCTTTCAACATTATGAAGCACTTTTTTATATATTTTGACTCTGCATCAAAAGCTGAAAATATGTAGTCTCGAAGTCATTTCGAGAAATTGACGTTTTAAGTTTCTGTTTCCAAATTCAAACGGATGTATCTTCGCCAATAATTGTCAGAAGTTAGAATTTCTTTCAACATTATGAAGCCCTTTTTATATATTTTGACTATGCATCAAAGGCTGAAAATATGTAGTCTCGAAGTCATTTCGAGAAATTGACGTTTTAAGTATCTGTTTCCAAATTCAAACGGATGTATCTTCGCCAATAATTGTCAGAAGTTAGAATTTCTTTCAACATTATGAAGCCCATTTTATATATTTTGATTCTACATCAAAAGCTAAAAATATGTTGTCTTGAAATCAATTCGAGAAATTGACGTTTTAAGTTTCTGTTTCCAAATTCAAACGGATGTATCTTCGCCAATATTTGTCAGAAGTTAGAATTTCTTTCAACATTATGAAGCCCTTTTTATATATTTTGATTCTGCATCAAAAGCTGAAAATATGTAGTCTCGAAGTCATTTCGAGAAATTGACGTTTTAAGTTTCTGTTTCCAAATTCAAAAGGATGTATCTTCGCCAATAATTGTCAGAAGTTAGAATTTCTTTCAACATTATGAAGCCCTTTTTATATATTTTGATTCTGCATCAAAAGCTGAAAATATGTAGTCTCGAAGTCATTTCGAGAAATTGACGTTTTAAGTTTCTGTTTCCAAATTCAAACGGATGTATCTTCGCCAATAATTGTCAGAAGTTAGAATTTCTTTCAACATTATGAAGCACTTTTTATATATTTTGACTCTGCATCAAAAGCTGAAAGTCTCGAAGTCATTTCGAGAAATTGACGTTTTAAGTTTCTGTTTCCAAATTCAAATGGATGTATCTTCGCCAATAATTGTCAGAAGTTAGAATTTCTTTCAACATTATGAAGCCATTTTTATATATTTTGATTCTGCATCACAAGCTGAAAATATGTAGTCTCGAAGTCATTTCGAGAAATTGACGTTTTAAGTTTCTGTTTCAAAATTCAAATGGATGTATCTTCGCCAATATTGTCAGAAGTTAGAATTTCTTTCAACATTATGAAGCCCTTTTTATATATTTTTGACTATGCATCAAAGGCTGAAAATATGTAGTCTCGAAGTCATTTCGAGAAATTGACGTTTTAAGTTTCTGTTTCCAAATTCAAACGGATGTATCTTCGCCAATAATTTGTCAGAAGTTAGAATTTCTTTCAACATTATGAAGCCCTTTTAATATATTTTGATTCTGCATCAAAAGCTGAAAATATGTAGTCTCGAAGTCATTTCGAGAAATTGACGTTTTAAGTTTCTGTTTCCAGATTCAAACGGATGTATCTTCGCCAATAATTGTCAGAAGTTAGAATTTCTTTCAACATTATGAAGCCCTTTTTATATATTTTGATTCTGTATCAAAAGCTGAAAATATGTAGTCTCGAAGTCATTTCGAGAAATTGACGTTTTAAGTTTCCGTTTCCAAATTCAAACGGATGTATCTTCGCCAATAATTGTCAGAAGTTAGAATTTCTTTCAACATTATGAAGCCCTTTTTATATATTTTGATTCTGCATCAAAAGCTGAAAATATGTAGTCTCGAAGTCATTTCGAGAAATTGACGTTTTAAGTTTCTGTTTCCAAATTCAATATCTTCGCCAATAATTGTCAGAAGTTAGAATTTCTTTCAACATTATGAAGCACTTTTTATATATTTTGACTCTGCATCAAAAGCTGAAAGTCTCGAAGTCATTTCGAGAAATTGACGTTTTAAGTTTCTGTTTCCAAATTCAAATGGATGTATCTTCGCCAATAATTGTCAGAAGTTAGAATTTCTTTCAACATTATGAAGCCCTTTTTATATATTTTGACTATGCATCAAAGGCTGAAAATATGTAGTCTCGAAGTCATTTCGAGAAATTGACGTTTTAAGTTTCTGTTTCCAAATTCAAACGGATGTATCTTCGCCAATAATTGTCAGAAGTTAGAATTTCTTTCAACATTATGAAGCCCTTTTAATATATTTTGATTCTGCATCAAAAGCTGAAAATATGTAGTCTCGAAGTCATTTCGAGAAATTGACGTTTTAAGTTTCTGTTTCCAGATTCAAACGGAGGAACCTTCCCCATTAATGGTCAAAAGTTAGAATTTCTTTCACCATTAGGAGGCCCTTTTCATTTATTTGGACTCTGCACCAAAGGCTGAAAATATGTAGTCTCGAAGTCATTTCGAGAAATTGACGTTTTAAGTTTCCGTTTCCAAATTCAAACGGATGTATCTTCGCCAATAATTGTCAGAAGTTAGAATTTCTTTCAACATTATGAAGCCCTTTTTATATATTTTGATTCTGCATCAAAAGCTGAAAATATGTAGTCTCGAAGTCATTTCGAGAAATTGACGTTTTAAGTTTCTGTTTCCAAATTCAAATGGATGTATCTTCGCCAATAATTGTCAGAAGTTAGAATTTCTTTCAACATTATGAAGCCCTTTTTATATATTTTGATTCTGCATCAAAAGCTGAAAATATGTAGTCTCGAAGTCATTTCGAGAAATTGACGTTTTAAGTTTCTGTTTCCAAATTCAATATCTTCGCCAATAATTGTCAGAAGTTAGAATTTCTTTCAACATTATGAAGCACTTTTTATATATTTTGACTCTGCATCAAAAGCTGAAAGTCTCGAAGTCATTTCGAGAAATTGACGTTTTAAGTTTCTGTTTCCAAATTCAAATGGATGTATCTTCGCCAATAATTGTCAGAAGTTAGAATTTCTTTCAACATTATGAAGCCCTTTTTATATATTTTGACTATGCATCAAAGGCTGAAAATATGTAGTCTCGAAGTCATTTCGAGAAATTGACGTTTTAAGTTTCTGTTTCCAAATTCAAACGGATGTATCTTCGCCAATAATTGTCAGAAGTTAGAATTTCTTTCAACATTATGAAGCCCTTTTTATATATTTTGATTCTGCATCAAAAGCTGAAAATATGTAGTCGCGAAGTCAGTTCGAGAAATTGACGTTTTAAGTTTCTGTTTCCAAATTCAAACGGATGTATCTTCGCCAATAATTGTCAGAAGTTAGAATTTCTTTCAACATTATGAAGCCCTTTTTATATATTTTGATTCTGCATCAAAAGCTGAAAATATGTAGTCTCGAAGTCATTTCGAGAAATTGACGTTTTAAGTTTCTGTTTCCAAATTCAAACGGATGTATCTTCGCCAATAATTGTCAGAAGTTAGAATTTCTTTCAACATTATGAAGCCCTTTTTATATATTTTGACCCTGCATCAAAAGCTGAAAATATGTAGTCTCGAAGTCATTTCGAGAAATTGACGTTTTAAGTTTCTGTTTCCAAATTCAAACGGATGTATCTTCGCCAATAATTGTCAGAAGTTAGAATTTCTTTCAACATTATGAAGCCCTTTTTATATATTTTGACTCTGCCTCAAAAGCTGAAAATATGTAGTCTCGAAGTCATTTCGAGAAATTGACGTTTTAAGTTTCTGTTTCCAAATTCAAACGGATGTATCTTCGCCAATAATTGTCAGAAGTTAGAATTTCTTTCAACATTATGAAGCCCTTTTTTATATATTTTGACTCTGCCTCAAAAGCTGAAAATATGTAGTCTCGAAGTCATTTCGCGAAATTGACGTTTTAAGTTTCTGTTTCCAAATTCAAACGGATGTATCTTCGCCAATAATTGTCAGAAGTTAGAATTTCTTTCAACATTATGAAGCCCTTTTTATATATTTTGACTCTGCTTCAAAAGCTGAAAATATGTAGTCTCGAAGTCATTTCGAGAAATTGACGTTTTAAGTTTCTGTTTCCAAATTCAAACGGACGTATCTTCGCCAATAATTGTCAGAAGTTAGAATTTCTTTCAACATTATGAAGCCTTTTTATATATTTTGACTATGCATCAAAGGCTGAAAATATGTAGTCTCGAAGTCATTTCGAGAAATTGACGTTTTAAGTTTCTGTTTCCAAATTCAAACGGATGTATCTTCGCCAATAATTGTCAGAAGTTAGAATTTCTTTCAACATTATGAAGCCCTTTTTATATATTTTGATTCTGCATCAAAAGCTGAAAATATGTAGTCTCGAAGTCATTTCGAGAAATTGACGTTTTAAGTTTCTGTTTCCAAATTCAAACGGATGTATCTTCGCCAATAATTGTCAGAAGTTAGAATTTCTTTCAACATTATGAAGCACTTTTTATATATTTTGACTCTGCATCAAAAGCTGAAAGTCTCGAAGTCATTTCGAGAAATTGACGTTTTAAGTTTCTGTTTCCAAATTCAAATGGATGTATCTTCGCCAATAATTGTCAGAAGTTAGAATTTCTTTCAACATTATGAAGCCCTTTTTATATATTTTGATTCTGCATCAAAAGCTGAAAATATGTAGTCTCGAAGTCATTTCGCGAAATTGACGTTTTAAGTTTCTGTTTCCAAATTCAAACGGATGTATCTTCGCCAATAATTGTCAGAAGTTAGAATTTCTTTCAACATTATGAAGCCCTTTTTATATATTTTGACTCTGCCTCAAAAGCTGAAAATATGTAGTCTCGAAGTCATTTCGAGAAATTGACGTTTTAAGTTTCTGTTTCCAAATTCAAACGGACGTATCTTCGCCAATAATTGTCAGAAGTTAGAATTTCTTTCAACATTATGAAGCCCTTTTTATATATTTTGACTATGCATCAAAGGCTGAAAATATGTAGTCTCGAAGTCATTTCGAGAAATTGACGTTTTAAGTTTCTGTTTCCAAATTCAAACGGATGTATCTTCGCCAATAATTGTCAGAAGTTAGAATTTCTTTCAACATTATGAAGCCCTTTTTATATATTTTGATTCTGCATCAAAAGCTGAAAATATGTAGTCTCGAAGTCATTTCGAGAAATTGACGTTTTAAGTTTCTGTTTCCAAATTCAAACGGATGTATCTTCGCCAATAATTGTCAGAAGTTAGAATTTCTTTCAACATTATGAAGCCCTTTTTATATATTTTGATTCTGCATCAAAAGCTGAAAATATGTAGTCTCGAAGTCATTTCGAGAAATTGACGTTTTAAGTTTCTGTTTCCAAATTCAAACGGATGTATCTTCGCCAATAATTGTCAGAAGTTAGAATTTCTTTCAACATTATGAAGCCCTTTTTATATATTTTGACCCTGCATCAAAAGCTGAAAATATGTAGTCTCGAAGTCATTTCGAGAAATTGACGTTTTAAGTTTCTGTTTCCAAATTCAAACGGATGTATCTTCGCCAATAATTGTCAGAAGTTAGAATTTCTTTCAACATTATGAAGCCCTTTTTATATATTTTGATTCTGCATCAAAAGCTGAAAATATGTAGTCTCGAAGTCATTTCGAGAAATTGACGTTTTAAGTTTCTGTTTCCAAATTCAAACGGATGTATCTTCGCCAATAATTGTCAGAAGTTAGAATTTCTTTCAACATTATGAAGCACTTTTTATATATTTTGACTCTGCATCAAAAGCTGAAAGTCTCGAAGTCATTTCGAGAAACTGACGTTTTAAGTTTCTGTTTCCAAATTCAAATGGATGTATCTTCGCCAATAATTGTCAGAAGTTAGAATTTCTTTCAACATTATGAAGCCCTTTTTATATATTTTGATTCTGCATCAAAAGCTGAAAATATGTAGTCTCGAAGTCATTTCGAGAAATTGACGTTTTAAGTTTCTGTTTCCAAATTCAAACGGATGTATCTTCGCCAATAATTGTCAGAAGTCAGAATTTCTTTCAACATTATGAAGCCCTTTTTATATATTTTGACTCTGCCTCAAAAGCTGAAAATATGTAGTCTCGAAGTCATTTCGAGAAATTGACGTTTTAAGTTTCTGTTTCCAAATTCAAACGGATGTATCTTCGCCAATAATTGTCAGAAGTTAGAATTTCTTTCAACATTATGAAGCCCTTTTTATATATTTTGACTCTGCTTCAAAAGCTGAAAATATGTAGTCTCGAAGTCATTTCGAGAAATTGACGTTTTAAGTTTCTGTTTCCAAATTCAAACGGACGTATCTTCGCCAATAATTGTCAGAAGTTAGAATTTCTTTCAACATTATGAAGCCTTTTTATATATTTTGACTATGCATCAAAGGCTGAAAATATGTAGTCTCGAAGTCATTTCGAGAAATTGACGTTTTAAGTTTCTGTTTCCAAATTCAAACGGATGTATCTTCGCCAATAATTGTCAGAAGTTAGAATTTCTTTCAACATTATGAAGCCCTTTTTTATATATTTTGATTCTGCATCAAAAGCTGAAAATATGTAGTCTCGAAGTCATTTCGAGAAATTGACGTTTTAAGTTTCTGTTTCCAAATTCAAACGGATGTATCTTCGCCAATAATTGTCAGAAGTTAGAATTTCTTTCAACATTATGAAGCACTTTTTATATATTTTGACTCTGCATCAAAAGCTGAAAGTCTCGAAGTCATTTCGAGAAATTGACGTTTTAAGTTTCTGTTTCCAAATTCAAATGGATGTATCTTCGCCAATAATTGTCAGAAGTTAGAATTTCTTTCAACATTATGAAGCCCTTTTTATATATTTTGATTCTGCATCAAAAGCTGAAAATATGTAGTCTCGAAGTCATTTCGCGAAATTGACGTTTTAAGTTTCTGTTTCCAAATTCAAACGGATACGGTATCTTCGCCAATAATTGTCAGAAGTTAGAATTTCTTTCAACATTATGAAGCCCTTTTTATATATTTTGACTCTGCCTCAAAAGCTGAAAATATGTAGTCTCGAAGTCATTTCGAGAAATTGACGTTTTAAGTTTCTGTTTCCAAATTCAAACGGACGTATCTTCGCCAATAATTGTCAGAAGTTAGAATTTCTTTCAACATTATGAAGCCCTTTTTATATATTTTGACTATGCATCAAAGGCTGAAAATATGTAGTCTCGAAGTCATTTCGAGAAATTGACGTTTTAAGTTTCTGTTTCCAAATTCAAACGGATGTATCTTCGTTAATAATTGTCAGAAGTTAGAATTTCTTTTAACATTATGAAGCCCTTTTTATATATTTTGACTCTGCATCAAAAGCTGAAAATATGTAGTCTCGAAGTCATTTCGAGAAATTGACGTTTTAAGTTTCTGTTTCCAAATTCAAATGGATGTATCTTCGCCAATAATTGTCAGAAGTTAGAATTTCTTTCAACATTATGAAGCCCTTTTTATATATTTTGATTCTGCATCAAAAGCTGAAAATATGTAGTCGCGAAGTCTTTTCGAAAAAATTGGCGTATTAAGTTTCGGTTTCCAAATTCAAACGGATGTATCTTCGCCAATAATTGTCAGAAGTTAGAATTTCTTTCAACATTATGAAGCCCTTTTTATATATTTTGATTCTGCATCAAAAGCTGAAAATATGTAGTCTCGAAGTCATTTCGAGAAATTGACGTTTTAAGTTTCGGTTTCCAAATTCAACCGGATGTATCTTCGCCAATAATTGTCAGAAGTTAGAATTTCTTTCAACATTATAAAGCCCTTTTTATATATTTTGATTCTGCATCAAAAGCTGAAAATATGTAGTCTTGAAGTGATTTCGAGAAATTGACGTTTTAAGTTTCTGTTTCCAAATTCAAACGGATGTATCTTCGCCAATAATTGTCAGAAGTTAGAATTTCTTTCAACATTATGAAGCCCTTTTTATATATTTTGATTCTGCATCAAAAGCTGAAAATATGTAGTCTCGAAGTCATTTCGAGAAATTGACGTTTTAAGTTTCTGTTTCCAAATTCAAACGGATGTATCTTCGCCAATAATTGTCAGAAGTTAGAATTTCTTTCAACATTATGAAGCCCTATTTATATATTTTGATTCTGCATCAAAAGCTGAAAATATGTAGTCTCGAAGTCATTTCGAGAAATTGACGTTTTAAGTTTCTGTTTCCAAATTCAAACGGATGTATCTTCGCCAATAATTGTCAGAAATTAGAATTTCTTTCAACATTATGAAGCCCTTTTTATATATTTTGACTATGCATCAAAAGCTGAAAATATGTAGTCTCGAAGTCATTTCGAGAAATTGACGTTTTAAGTTTCTGTTTCCAAATTCAAACGGATGTATCTTCGCCAATAATTGTCAGAAGTTAGAATTTCTTTCAACATTATGAAGCACTTTTTATATATTTTGAGTCTGCATCAAAAGCTGAAAGTCTCGAAGTCATTTCGAGAAACTGACGTTCTAAGTTTCTGTTTCCAAATTCAAATGGATGTATCTTCGCCAATAATTGTCAGAAGTTAGAATTTCTTTCAACATTATGAAGCCCTTTTTATATATTTTGATTCTGCATCAAAAGCTGAAAATATGTAGTCTCGAAGTCATTTCGCGAAATTGACGTTTAAAGTTTCTGTTTCCAAATTCAAACGGATGTATCTTCGCCAATAATTGTCAGAAGTTAGAATTTCTTTCAACATTATGAAGCCCTTTTTATATATTTTGACTCTGCCTCAAAAGCTGAAAATATGTAGTCTCGAAGTCATTTCGAGAAATTGACGTTTTAAGTTTCTGTTTCCAAATTCAAACGGACGTATCTTCGCCAATAATTGTCAGAAGTTAGAATTTCTTTCAACATTATGAAGCCCTTTTTATATATTTTGACTATGCATCAAAGGCTGAAAATACGTAGTCTCGAAGTCATTTCGAGAAATTGACGTTTTAAGTTTCTGTTTCCAAATTCAAACGGATGTATCTTCGCCAATAATTGTCAGAAGTTAGAATTTCTTTCAACATTATGAAGCACTTTTTATATATTTTGACTCTGCATCAAAAGCTGAAAGTCTCGAAGTCATTTCGAGAAATTGACGTTTTAAGTTTCTATTTCCAAATTCAAATGGATGTATCTTCGCCAATAATTGTCAGAAGTTAGAATTTCTTTCAACATTATGAAGCCCATTTTATATATTTTGACTCTGCATCAAAAGCTGAAAATATGTAGTCTCGAAGTCATTTCGAGAAATTGACGTTTTAAGTTTCTGTTTCCAAATTCAAACGGACGTATCTTCGCCAATAATTGTCAGAAGTTAGAATTTCTTTCAACATTATGAAGCCCTTTTTATATATTTTGACTATGCATCAAAGGCTGAAAATATGTAGTCTCGAAGTCATTTCGAGAAATTGACGTTTTAAGTTTCTGTTTCCAAATTCAAACGGATGTATCTTCGCCAATAATTGTCAGAAGTTAGAATTTCTTTCAACATTATGAAGCCCTTTTTATATATTTTGATTCTGCATCAAAAGCTGAAAATATGTAGTCTCGAAGTCATTTCGAGAAATTGACGTTTTAAGTTTCTGTTTCCAAATTCAAACGGATGTATCTTCGCCAATAATTGTCAGAAGTTAGAATTTCTTTCAACATTATGAAGCACTTTTTATATATTTTGACTCTGCATCAAAAGCTGAAAGTCTCGAAGTCATTTCGAGAAATTGACGTTTTTAAGTTTCTGTTTCCAAATTCAAATGGATGTATCTTCGCCAATAATTGTCAGAAGTTAGAATTTCTTTCAACATTATGAAGCCCTTTTTATATATTTTGATTCTGCATCAAAAGCTGAAAATATGTAGTCTCGAAGTCATTTCGCGAAATTGACGTTTTAAGTTTCTGTTTCCAAATTCAAACGGATACGGTATCTTCGCCAATAATTGTCAGAAGTTAGAATTTCTTTCAACATTATGAAGCCCTTTTTATATATTTTGACTCTGCCTCAAAAGCTGAAAATATGTAGTCTCGAAGTCATTTCGAGAAATTGACGTTTTAAGTTTCTGTTTCCAAATTCAAACGGACGTATCTTCGCCAATAATTGTCAGAAGTTAGAATTTCTTTCAACATTATGAAGCCCTTTTTATATATTTTGACTATGCATCAAAGGCTGAAAATATGTAGTCTCGAAGTCATTTCGAGAAATTGACGTTTTAAGTTTCTGTTTCCAAATTCAAACGGATGTATCTTCGTTAATAATTGTCAGAAGTTAGAATTTCTTTTAACATTATGAAGCCCTTTTTATATATTTTGATTCTGCATCAAAAGCTGAAAATATGTAGTCTCGAAGTCATTTCGAGAAATTGACGTTTTAAGTTTCTGTTTCCAAATTCAAATGGATGTATCTTCGCCAATAATTGTCAGAAGTTAGAATTTCTTTCAACATTATGAAGCCCTTTTTATATATTTTGATTCTGCATCAAAAGCTGAAAATATGTAGTCGCGAAGTCTTTTCGAAAAAATTGGCGTATTAAGTTTCGGTTTCCAAATTCAAACGGATGTATCTTCGCCAATAATTGTCAGAAGTTAGAATTTCTTTCAACATTATGAAGCCCTTTTTATATATTTTGATTCTGCATCAAAAGCTGAAAATATGTAGTCTTGAAGTCATTTCGAGAAATTGACGTTTTAAGTTTCTGTTTCCAAATTCAAACGGATGTATCTTCGCCAATAATTGTCAGAAATTAGAATTTCTTTCAACATTATGAAGCCCTTTTTATATATTTTGACCCTGCATCAAAAGCTGAAAATATGTAGTCTCGAAGTCATTTCGAGAAATTGACGTTTTAAGTTTCTGTTTCCAAAATTCAAAACGTATGTATCTTCGCCAATAATTGTCAGAAGTTAGAATTTCTTTCAACATTATGAAGCACTTTTTATATATTTTGATTCTGCATCAAAAGCTGAAAGTCTCGAAGTCATTTCGAGAAACTGACGTTCTAAGTTTCTGTTTCCAAATTCAAATGGATGTATCTTCGCCAATAATTGTCAGAAGTTAGAATTTCTTTCAACATTATGAAGCCCTTTTTATATATTTTGATTCTGCATCAAAAGCTGAAAATATGTAGTCTCGAAGTCATTTCGCGAAATTGACGTTTTAAGTTTCTGTTTCCAAATTCAAACGGATGTATCTTCGCCAATAATTGTCAGAAGTTAGAATTTCTTTCAACATTATGAAGCCCTTTTTATATATTTTGACTCTGCCTCAAAAGCTGAAAATATGTAGTCTCGAAGTCATTTCGAGAAATTGACGTTTTAAGTTTCTGTTTCCAAATTCAAACGGACGTATCTTCGCCAATAATTGTCAGAAGTTAGAATTTCTTTCAACATTATGAAGCCCTTTTTATATATTTTGACTATGCATCGAAGGCTGAAAATATGTAGTCTCGAAGTCATTTCGAGAAATTGACGTTTTAAGTTTCTGTTTCCAAATTCAAACGGATGTATCTTCGCCAATAATTGTCAGAAGTTAGAATTTCTTTCAACATTATGAAGCACTTTTTTATATATTTTGACTCTGCATCAAAAGCTGAAAGTCTCGAAGTCATTTCGAGAAATTGACGTTTTAAGTTTCTATTTCCAAATTCAAATGGATGTATCTTCGCCAATAATTGTCAGAAGTTAGAATTTCTTTCAACATTATGAAGCCCTTTTTATATATTTTGATTCTGCATCAAAAGCTGAAAATATGTAGTCGCGAAGTCATTTCGCGAAATTGACGTTTTAAGATTCGGTGTCCAAATTCAAACGGATTATTCTTCGCCAATAATTGTCAGCAGTTAGAATTTCTTTCAACATTATGAAGCACTTTTTATATATTTTGACTCTGCATCAAAAGCTGAAAGTCTCGAAGTCATTTCGATAATTGACGTTTAAGTTTCTGTTTCCAAATTCAAACGGATGTATCTTCGCCAATAATTGTCAGAAGTTAGAATTTCTTTCAACATTATGAAGCACTTTTTATATATTTTGACTCTGCATCAAAAGCTGAAAGTCTCGAAGTCATTTCGAGAAATTGACGTTTTAAGTTTCTATTTCCAAATTCAAATGGATGTATCTTCGCCAATAATTGTCAGAAGTTAGAATTTCTTTCAACATTATGAAGCCCTTTTTATATATTTTGATTCTGCATCAAAAGCTGAAAATATGTAGTCTCGAAGTCATTTCGCGAAATTGACGTTTTAAGTTTCTGTTTCCAAATTCAAACGGATGTATCTTCGCCAATAATTGTCAGAAGTTAGAATTTCTTTCAACATTATGAAGCCCTTTTTATATATTTTGACTCTGCCTCAAAAGCTGAAAATATGTAGTCTCGAAGTCATTTCGAGAAATTGACGTTTTAAGTTTCTGTTTCCAAATTCAAACGGACGTATCTTCGCCAATAATTGTCAGAAGTTAGAATTTCTTTCAACATTATGAAGCCCTTTTTATATATTTTGACTATGCATCAAAGGCTGAAAATATGTAGTCTCGAAGTCATTTCGAGAAATTGACGTTTTAAGTTTCTGTTTCCAAATTCAAACGGATGTATCTTCGCCAATAATTGTCAGAAGTTAGAATTTCTTTCAACATTATGAAGCACTTTTTATATATTTTGACTCTGCATCAAAAGCTGAAAGTCTCGAAGTCATTTCGAGAAATTGACGTTTTAAGTTTCTATTTCCAAATTCAAATGGATGTATCTTCGCCAATAATTGTCAGAAGTTAGAATTTCTTTCAACATTATGAAGCCCTTTTTATATATTTTGATTCTGCATCAAAAGCTGAAAATATGTAGTCTCGAAGTCATTTCGCGAAATTGACGTTTTAAGTTTCTGTTTCCAAATTCAAACGGATGTATCTTCGCCAATAATTGTCAGAAGTTAGAATTTCTTTCAACATTATGAAGCCCTTTTTATATATTTTGATTCTGCATCAAAAGCTGAAAATATGTAGTCTCGAAGTCATTTCGCGAAATTGACGTTTTAAGTTTCTGTTTCCAAATTCAAACGGATGTATCTTCGCCAATAATTGTCAGAAGTTAGAATTTCTTTCAACATTATGAAGCCTTTTTATATATTTTGACTCTGCATCAAAAGCTGAAAATATGAAGTCTCGAAGTCATTTCGAGAAATTGACGTTTTAAGTTTCTATTTCCAAATTCAAACTGACGTATCTTCGCCAATAATTGTCAGAAGTTAGAATTTTTTTCAACATTATGAAGCCCTTTTTATATATTTTGACTATGCATCAAAGGCTGAAAATATGTAGTCTCGAAGTCATTTCGAGAAATTGACGTTTTAAGTTTCTGTTTCCAAATTCAAACGGATGTATCTTCGCCAATAATTGTCAGAAGTTAGAATTTCTTTCAACATTATGAAGCCCTTTTTATATATTTTGATTCTGCATCAAAAGCTGAAAATATGTAGTCTCGAAGTCATTTCGAGAAATTGACGTTTTAAGTTTCTGTTTCCAAATTCAAACGGATGTATCTTCGCCAATAATTGTCAGAAGTTAGAATTTCTTTCAACATTATGAAGCCCTTTTTATATATTTTGACTATGCATCAAAGGCTGAAAATATGTAGTCTCGAAGTCATTTCGAGAAATTGACGTTTTAAGTTTCTGTTTCCAAATTCAAACGGATGTATCTTCGCCAATAATTGTCAGAAGTTAGAATTTCTTTCAACATTATGAAGCACTTTTTATATATTTTGACTCTGCATCAAAAGCTGAAAATATGTAGTCTCGAAGTCATTTCGAGAAATTGACGTTTTAAGTTTCTATTTCCAAATTCAAATGGATGTATCTTCGCCAATAATTGTCAGAAGTTAGAATTTCTTTCAACATTATGAAGCCCTTTTTATATATTTTGATTCTGCATCAAAAGCTGAAAATATGTAGTCTCGAAGTCATTTCGCGAAATTGACGTTTTAAGTTTCTGTTTCCAAATTCAAACGGATGTATCTTCGCCAATAATTGTCAGAAGTTAGAATTTCTTTCAACATTATGAAGCCCTTTTTATATATTTTGACTCTGCCTCAAAAGCTGAAAATATGTAGTCTCGAAGTCATTTCGAGAAATTGACGTTTTAAGTTTCTGTTTCCAAATTCAAACGGACGTATCTTCGCCAATAATTGTCAGAAGTTAGAATTTCTTTCAACATTATGAAGCCCTTTTTATATATTTTGACTATGCATCAAAGGCTGAAAATATGTAGTCTCGAAGTCATTTCGAGAAATTGACGTTTTAAGTTTCTGTTTCCAAATTCAAACGGATGTATCTTCGCCAATAATTGTCAGAAGTTAGAATTTCTTTCAACATTATGAAGCACTTTTTATATATTTTGACTCTGCATCAAAAGCTGAAAGTCTCGAAGTCATTTCGAGAAATTGACGTTTTAAGTTTCTATTTCCAAATTCAAATGGATGTATCTTCGCCAATAATTGTCAGAAGTTAGAATTTCTTTCAACATTATGAAGCCCTTTTTATATATTTTGATTCTGCATCAAAAGCTGAAAATATGTAGTCTCGAAGTCATTTCGCGAAATTGACGTTTTAAGTTTCTGTTTCCAAATTCAAACGGATGTATCTTCGCCAATAATTGTCAGAAGTTAGAATTTCTTTCAACATTATGAAGCCTTTTTATATATTTTGACTCTGCATCAAAAGCTGAAAATATGAAGTCTCGAAGTCATTTCGAGAAATTGACGTTTTAAGTTTCTGTTTCCAAATTCAAACTGACGTATCTTCGCCAATAATTGTCAGAAGTTAGAATTTTTTTCAACATTATGAAGCCCTTTTTATATATTTTGACTATGCATCAAAGGCTGAAAATATGTAGTCTCGAAGTCATTTCGAGAAATTGACGTTTTAAGTTTCTGTTTCCAAATTCAAACGGATGTATCTTCGCCAATAATTGTCAGAAGTTAGAATTTCTTTCAACATTATGAAGCCCTTTTTATATATTTTGATTCTGCATCAAAAGCTGAAAATATGTAGTCTCGAAGTCATTTCGAGAAATTGACGTTTTAAGTTTCTGTTTCCAAATTCAAACGGATGTATCTTCGCCAATAATTGTCAGAAGTTAGAATTTCTTTCAACATTATGAAGCCCTTTTTATATATTTTGATTCTGCATCAAAAGCTGAAAATATGTAGTCTCGAAGTCATTTCGAGAAATTGACGTTTTAAGTTTCTGTTTCCAAATTCAAACGGATGTATCTTCGCCAATAATTGTCAGAAGTTAGAATTTCTTTCAACATTATGAAGCCCTTTTTATATATTTTGACCCTGCATCAAAAGCTGAAAATATGTAGTCTCGAAGTCATTTCGCGAAATTGACGTTTTAAGTTTCTGTTTCCAAATTCAAACGGATGTATCTTCGCCAATAATTGTCAGAAGTTAGAATTTCTTTCAACATTATGAAGCCCTTTTTATATATTTTGACCCTGCATCAAAAGCTGAAAATATGTAGTCTCGAAGTCATTTCGAGAAATTGACGTTTTAAGTTTCTGTTTCCAAATTCAAACGGACGTATCTTCGCCAATAATTGTCAGAAGTTAGAATTTCTTTCAACATTATGAAGCCCTTTTTATATATTTTGACTATGCATCAAAGGCTGAAAATATGTAGTCTCGAAGTCATTTCGAGATATTGACGTTTTAAGTTTCTGTTTCCAAATTCAAACGGATGTATCTTCGCCAATAATTGTCAGAAGTTAGAATTTCTTTCAACATTATGAAGCACTTTTTATATATTTTGACTCTGCATCAAAAGCTGAAAGTCTCGAAGTCATTTCGAGAAATTGACGTTTTAAGTTTCTATTTCCAAATTCAAATGGATGTATCTTCGCCAATAATTGTCAGAAGTTAGAATTTCTTTCAACATTATGAAGCCCTTTTTATATATTTTGACTCTGCATCAAAAGCTGAAAATATGTAGTCTCGAAGTCATTTCGAGATATTGACGTTTTAAGTTTCTGTTCCCAAATTCAAACGGATGTATCTTCGCCAATAATTGTCAGAAGTTAGAATTTCTTTCAACATTATGAAGCCCTTTTTATATATTTTGATTCTGCATCAAAAGCTGAAAATATGAAGTCTCGAAGTCATTTCGAGAAATTTACGTTTTAAGTATCTGTTTCCAAATTCAAACGGACGTATCTTCGCCAATAATTGTCAGAAGTTAGAATTTCTTTCAACATTATGAAGCCCTTTTTATATATTTTGACTATGCATCAAAGGCTGAAAATATGTAGTCTCGAAGTCATTTCGAGAAATTGACGTTTTAAGTTTCTGTTTCCAAATTCAAACGGATGTATCTTCGCCAATAATTGTCAGAAGTTAGAATTTCTTTCAACATTATGAAGCCCTTTTTATATATTTTGATTCTGCATCAAAAGCTGAAAATATGTAGTCTCGAAGTCATTTCGAGAAATTGACGTTTTAAGTTTCTGTTTCCAAATTCAAACGGATGTATCTTCGCCAATAATTGTCAGAAGTTAGAATTTCTTTCAACATTATGAAGCCCTTTTTATATATTTTGACCCTGCATCAAAAGCTGAAAATATGTAGACTCGAAGTCATTTCGAGAAATTGACGTTTTAAGTTTCTGTTTCCAAATTCAAACGGATGTATCTTCGCCAATAATTGTCAGAAGTTAGAATTTCTTTCAACATTATGAAGCCCTTTTTATATATTTTGATTCTGCATCAAAAGCTGAAAATATGTAGTCTCGAAGTCATTTCGAGAAATTGACGTTTTAAGTTTCTGTTTCCAAATTCAAACGGATGTATCTTCGCCAATAATTGTCAGAAGTTAGAAAATCTTTCAACATTATGAAGCCCTTTTTATATATTTTGACTCTGCATCAAAAGCTGAAAATATGTAGTCTCGAAGTCATTTCGAGAAATTGACGTTTTAAGTTTCTGTTTCCAAATTCAAATGGATGTATCTTCGCCAATAATTGTCAGAAGTTAGAATTTCTTTCAACATTATGAAGCCCTTTTTATATATTTTGATTCTGCATCAAAAGCTGAAAATATGTAGTCTCGAAGTCATTTCGAGAAATTGACGTTTTAAGTTTCTGTTTCCAAATTCAAACGGATGTATCTTCGCCAATAATTGTCAGAAGTTAGAATTTCTTTCAACATTATGAAGCCCTTTTTATATATTTTGACTCTGCCTCAAAAGCTGAAAATATGTAGTCTCGAAGTCATTTCGAGAAATTGACGTTTTAAGTTTCTGTTTCCAAATTCAAACGGACGTATCTTCGCCAATAATTGTCAGAAGTTAGAATTTCTTTCAACATTATGAAGCCCTTTTTATATATTTTGACTATGCATCAAACGCTGAAAATATGTAGTCTCGAAGTCATTTCGAGAAATTGACGTTTTAAGTTTCTGTTTCCAAATTCAAACGGATGTATCTTCGCCAATAATTGTCAGAAGTTAGAATTTCTTTCAACATTATGAAGCCCTTTTTATATATTTTGACTCTGCATCAAAAGCTGAAAGTCTCGAAGTCATTTCGAGAAATTGACGTTTTAAGTTTCTGTTTCCAAATTCAAACGGATGTATCTTCGCCAATAATTGTCAGAAGTTAGAATTTCTTTCAACATTATGAAGCCCTTTTATATATTTTGAATCCGCCTCAAAAGCTGAAAATATGTAATCTCGAAGTCATTTCCAGGAATCGACGTTTTAAGTTTCTGTTTCCCAATTCCAACGGATGGATCCTCGCCAATAATTGGCCGAAGTTAGAATTTCTTTCCACATTATGAAGCCCTTTTTATATATTTGACTATGCATCAAAGGCTGAAAATATGTAGTCGCGAAGTCATTTCGAGAAATTGACGTTTTAAGTTTCGGTTTCCAAATTCAAACCGATGTATCCTCGCCAATAAATGGTCGAAGGTAGGATTTCCTTCCACATTATGGAGCTCTTTTTATATATTTTGACTCTGGCTCCAAAGCTGAAAATATGTAGTCTCGAAGTCATTTCGAGAAAATGACGTTTTTAGTTTCGGTTTCCAAATTCAACCGGATGTATCTCCGCCAATAATAGTCAGAAGTTAGAATTTCTTTCAACATTATGAAGCACTTTTTATATATTTTGATTCTGCATCAAAAGCTGAAAGTCTCGAAGTCATTTCGAGAAACTGACGTTTTAAGTTTCTGTTTCAAAATTCAAACGGATGTATCTTCGCCAATAATTGTCAGAAGTTGGAATTTCTTTCAACATTATGAAGCCCTTTTTATATATTTTGATTCTGCATCAAAAGCTGAAAATATGTTGTCTGGAAGTCGTTTCGAGAAATTGACGTTTTAAGTTTCTGTTTCCAAATTCAAACGGATGTATCTTCGCCAATAATTGTCAGAAGTTAGAATTTCTTTCAACATTATGAAGCCCTTTTTATATATTTTGACTCTGCCTCAAAAGCTGAAAATATGTAGTCTCGAAGTCATTTCGAGAAATTGACGTTTTAAGTTTCTGTTTCCAAATTCAAACGGACGTATCTTCGCCAATAATTGTCAGAAGTTAGAATTTCTTTCAACATTATGAAGCCCTTTTTATATATTTTGACTATGCATCAAAGGCTGAAAATACGTAGTCTCGAAGTCATTTCGAGAAATTGACGTTTTAAGTTTCTGTTTCCAAATTCAAACGGATGTATCTTCGCCAATAATTGTCAGAAGTTAGAATTTCTTTCAACATTATGAAGCACTTTTTATATATTTTGACTCTGCATCAAAAGCTGAAAGTCTCGAAGTCATTTCGAGAAATTGACGTTTTAAGTTTCTATTTCCAAATTCAAATGGATGTATCTTCGCCAATAATTGTCAGAAGTTAGAATTTCTTTCAACATTATGAAGCCCTTTTTATATATTTTGATTCTGCATCAAAAGCTGAAAATATGTAGTCTCGAAGTCATTTCGAGAAATTGACGTTTTAAGTTTCTGTTTCCAAATTCAAGCGGATGTATCTTCGCCAATAATTGTCAGAAGTTAGAATTTCTTTCAACATTATGAAGCCTTTTTATATATTTTGACTCTGCATCAAAAGCTGAAAATATGAAGTCTCGAAGTCATTTCGAGAAATTGACGTTTTAAGTTTCTGTTTCCAAATTCAAACGGATGTATCTTCGCCAATAATTGTCAGAAGTTAGAATTTCTTTCAGAATTATGAAGCCTTTTATATATTTTGATTCTGCATCAAAAGCTGAAAGTCTCGAAGTCATTTCGAGAAATTGACGTTTTAAGTTTCGGTTTCCAAATTCAAACGGATGTATCTTCGCCAATAATTGGCAGAGGTCAGAATTTCTTTCAACATTATGAAGCCCTTTTTTATATATTTTGATTCTGCATCAAAAGCTGAAAATATGTCGTCTTGAAGTCATTTCGAGAAATTGACGTTTTAAGTTTCTGTTTCAAATTCAAATGGATGTATCTTCGCCAATAATTGTCAGAAGTTAGAATTTCTTTCAACATTATGAAGCCCTTTTTATATATTTTGACTCTGCCTCAAAAGCTGAAAATATGTAGTCTCGAAGTCATTTCGAGAAATTGACGTTTTAAGTTTCTGTTTCCAAATTCAAACGGATGTATCTTCGCCAATAATTGTCAGCAGTTAGAATTTCTTTCAACATTATGAAGCACTTTTTATATATTTTGATTCTGCATCAAAAGCTGAAAATATGTAGTCTCGAAGTCATTTCGAGAAATTGACGTTTTAAGTTTCTGTTTCCAAATTCAAACGGATGTATCTTCGCCAATAATTGTCAGAAGTTAGAATTTCTTTCAACATTATGAAGCCCTTTTTATATATTTTGACTATGCATCAAAGGCTGAAAATACGTAGTATCGAAGTCATTTCGAGAAATTGACGTTTTAAGTTTCTGTTTCCAAATTCAAACGGATGTATCTTCGCCAATAATTGTCAGAAGTTAGAATTTCTTTCAACATTATGAAGCACTTTTTATATATTTTGACTCTGCATCAAAAGCTGAAAGTCTCGAAGTCATTTCGAGAAATTGACGTTTTAAGTTTCTATTTCCAATTTCAAATGGATGTATCTTCGCCAATAATTGTCAGAAGTTAGAATTTCTTTCAACATTATGAAGCCCTTTTTATATATTTTGACTATGCATCAAAGGCTGAAAATACGTAGTCTCGAAGTCATTTCGAGAAATTGACGTTTTAAGTTTCTGTTTCCAAATTCAAACGGATGTATCTTCGCCAATAATTGTCAGAAGTTAGAATTTCTTTCAACATTATGAAGCACTTTTTATATATTTTGACTCTGCATCAAAAGCTGAAAGTCTCGAAGTCATTTCGAGAAATTGACGTTTTAAGTTTCTATTTCCAAATTCAAATGGATGTATCTTCGCCAATAATTGTCAGAAGTTAGAATTTCTTTCAACATTATGAAGCCCTTTTTATATATTTTGATTCTGCATCAAAAGCTGAAAATATGTAGTCTCGAAGTCATTTCCCGAAATTGACGTTTTAAGTTTCTGTTTCCAAATTCAAGCGGATGTATCTTCGCCAATAATTGTCAGAAGTTAGAATTTCTTTCAACATTATGAAGCCTTTTTATATATTTTGACTCTGCATCAAAAGCTGAAAATATGAAGTCTCGAAGTCATTTCGAGAAATTGACGTTTTAAGTTTCTGTTTCCAAATTCAAACGGATGTATCTTCGCCAATAATTGTCAGAAGTTAGAATTTCTTTCAACATTATGAAGCACTTTTTATATATTTTGATTCTGCATCAAAAGCTGAAAGTCTCGAAGTCATTTCGAGAAACTGACGTTTTAAGTTTCTGTTTCCAAATTAAAACGGATGTATCTTCGCCAATAATTGTCAGAAGTTAGAATTTCTTTCAACATTATGAAGCCCTTTTTATATATTTTGACTCTGCATCAAAAGCTGAAAATATGTAGTCTCGAAGTCATTTCGAGAAATTGACGTTTTAAGTTTCTGTTTCCAAATTCAAACGGATGTATCTTCGCCAATAATTGTCAGAAGTTAGAATTTCTTTCAACATTATGAAGCCCTTTTTATATATTTTGACTCTGCCTCAAAAGCTGAAAATATGTAGTCTCGAAGTCATTTCGAGAAATTGACGTTTTAAGTTTCTGTTTCCAAATTCAAACGGACGTGTCTTCGCCAATAATTGTCAGAAGTTAGAATTTCTTTCAACATTATGAAGCCCTTTTTATATATTTTGACTCTGCATCAAAAGCTGAAAATATGTAGTCTCGAAGTCATTTCGAGAAATTGACGTTTTAAGTTTCTGTTTCCAAATTCAAACGGAAGTATCTTCGCCAATAATTGTCAGAAGTTAGAATTTCTTTCAACATTATGAAGCCCTTTTTATATATTTTGACTATGCATCAAAGGCTGAAAATACGTAGTCTCGAAGTCATTTCGAGAAATTGACGTTTTAAGTTTCTGTTTCCAAATTCAAACGGATGTATCTTCGCCAATAATTGTCAGAAGTTAGAATTTCTTTCAACATTATGAAGCACTTTTTATATATTTTGACTCTGCATCAAAAGCTGAAAGTCTCGAAGTCATTTCGAGAAATTGACGTTTTAAGTTTCTATTTCCAAATTCAAATGGATGTATCTTCGCCAATAATTGTCAGAAGTTAGAATTTCTTTCAACATTATGAAGCCCTTTTTATATATTTTGATTCTGCATCAAAAGCTGAAAATATGTAGTCTCGAAGTCATTTCGCGAAATTGACGTTTTAAGTTTCTGTTTCCAAATTCAAACGGAAGTATCTTCGCCAATAATTGTCAGAAGTTAGAATTTCTTTCAACATTATGAAGCCTTTTTATATATTTTGACTCTGCATCAAAAGCTGAAAATATGAAGTCTCGAAGTCATTTCGAGAAATTGACGTTTTAAGTTTCTGTTTCCAAATTCAAACGGACGTATCTTCGCCAATAATTGTCAGAAGTTAGAATTTTTTTCAACATTATGAAGCCCTTTTTATATATTTTGACTATGCATCAAAGGCTGAAAATATGTAGTCTCGAAGTCATTTCGAGAAATTGACGTTTTAAGTTTCTGTTTCCAAATTCAAACGGATGTATCTTCGCCAATAATTGTCAGAAGTTAGAATTTCTTTCAACATTATGAAGCCCTTTTTATATATTTTGATTCTGCATCAAAAGCTGAAAATATGTAGTCTCGAAGTCATTTCGAGAAATTGACGTTTTAAGTTTCTGTTTCCAAATTCAAACGGATGTATCTTCGCCAATAATTGTCAGAAGTTAGAATTTCTTTCAACATTATGAAGCCCTTTTTATATATTTTGATTCTGCATCAAAAGCTGAAAACATGTAGTCTCGAAGTTATTTCGAGAAATTGACGTTTTAAGTTTCTGTTTCCAAATTCAAACGGATGTATCTTCGCCAATAATTGTCAGAAGTTAGAATTTCTTTCAACATTATGAAGCCCTTTTTATATATTTTGACCCTGCATCAAAAGCTGAAAATATGTAGTCTCGAAGTCATTTCGAGAAATTGACGTTTTAAGTTTCTGTTTCCAAATTCAAACGGATGTATCTTCGCCAATAATTGTCAGAAGTTAGAATTTCTTTCAACATTATGAAGCCCTTTTTATATATTTTGACCCTGCATCAAAAGCTGAAAATATGTAGTCTCGAAGTCATTTCGAGAAATTGACGTTTTAAGTTTCTGTTTCCAAATTCAAACGGATGTATCTTCGCCAATAATTGTCAGAAGTTAGAATTTCTTTCAACATTATGAAGCCCTTTTTATATATTTTGATTCTGCATCAAAAGCTGAAAATATGTAGTCTCGAAGTCATTTCGAGAAATTGACGTTTTAAGTTTCTGTTTCCAAATTCAAACGGATGTATCTTCGCCAATAATTGTCAGAAGTTAGAATTTCTTTCAACATTATGAAGCACTTTTTATATATTTTGACTCTGCATCAAAAGCTGAAAGTCTCGAAGTCATTTCGAGAAACTGACGTTTTAAGTTTCTGTTTCCAAATTCAAATGGATGTATCTTCGCCAATAATTGTCAGAAGTTAGAATTTCTTTCAACATTATGAAGCACTTTTTATATATTTTGATTCTGCATCAAAAGCTGAAAATATGTAGTCTCGAAGTCATTTCGCGAAATTGACGTTTTAAGTTTCTGTTTCCAAATTCAAACGGATGTATCTTCGCCAATAATTGTCAGAAGTTAGAATTTCTTTCAACATTATGAAGCCCTTTTTATATATTTTGACTCTGCTTCAAAAGCTGAAAATATGTAGTCTCGAAGTCATTTCGAGAAATTGACGTTTTAAGTTTCTGTTTCCAAATTCAAACGGATGTATCTTCGCCAATAATTGTCAGAAGTTAGAATATCTTTCAACATTATGAAGCCCTTTTTATATATTTTGACCCTGCATCAAAAGCTGAAAATATGTAGTCTCGAAGTCATTTCGAGAAATTGACGTTTTAAGTTTCTGTTTCCAAATTCAAACGGATGTATCTTCGCCAATAATTGTCAGAAGTTAGAATTTCTTTCAACATTATGAAGCCCTTTTTATATATTTTGATTCTGCATCAAAAGCTGAAACTATGTAGTCCTGAAGTCATTTCGAGAAATTGACGTTTTAAGTTTCTGTTTCCAAATTCAAACGGATGTATCTTCGCCAATAATTGTCAGAAGTTAGAATTTCTTTCAACATTATGAAGCCCTTTTTATATATTTTGACTATGCACCAAAGGCTGAAAATATGTAGTCTCGAAGTCATTTCGAGAAATTGACGTTTTAAGTTTCTGTTTCCAAATTCAAACGGATGTATCTTCGCCAATAATTGTCAGAAGTTAGAATTTCTTTCAACATTATGAAGCCCTTTTTATATATTTTGATTCTGCATCAAAAGCTGAAAATATGTAGTCTCGAAGTCATTTCGAGAAATTGACGTTTTAAGTTTCTGTTTCCAAATTCAAACGGATGTATCTTCGCCAATAATTGTCAGAAGTTAGAATTTCTTTCAACATTATGAAGCCCTTTTTATATATTTTGATTCTGCATCAAAAGCTGAAAATATGTAGTCTCGAAGTTATTTCGAGAAATTGACGTTTTAAGTTTGTGTTTCCAAATTCAAACGGATGTATCTTCGCCAATAATTGTCAGAAGTTAGAATTTCTTTCAACATTATGAAGCCCTTTTTATATATTTTGACCCTGCATCAAAAGCTGAAAATATGTAGTCTCGAAGTCATTTCGAGAAATTGACGTTTTAAGTTTCTGTTTCCAAATTCAAACGGATGTATCTTCGCCAATAATTGTCAGAAGTTAGAATTTCTTTCAACATTATGAAGCCCTTTTTATATATTTTGACCCTGCATCAAAAGCTGAAAATATGTAGTCTCGAAGTCATTTCGAGAAATTGACGTTTTAAGTTTCTGTTTCCAAATTCAAACGGATGTATCTTCGCCAATAATTGTCAGAAGTTAGAATTTCTTTCAACATTATGAAGCACTTTTTATATATTTTGACTCTGCATCAAAAGCTGAAAGTCTCGAAGTCATTTCGAGAAACTGACGTTTTAAGTTTCTGTTTCCAAATTCAAATGGATGTATCTTCGCTAATAATTGTCAGAAGTTAGAATTTCTTTCAACATTATGAAGCCCTTTTTATATATTTTGATTCTGCATCAAAAGCTGAAAATATGTAGTCTCGAAGTCATTTCGCGAAATTGACGTTTTAAGTTTCTGTTTCCAAATTCAAACGGATGTATCTTCGCCAATAATTGTCAGAAGTTAGAATTTCTTTCAACATTATGAAGCCCTTTTTATATATTTTGACTCTGCTTCAAAAGCTGAAAATATGTAGTCTCGAAGTCATTTCGAGAAATTGACGTTTTAAGTTTCTGTTTCCAAATTCAAACGGACGTATCTTCGCCAATAATTGTCAGAAGTTAGAATTTCTTTCAACATTATGAAGCCCTTTTTATATATTTTGACTCTGCATCAAAAGCTGAAAATATGTAGTCTCGAAGTCATTTCGAGAAATTGACGTTTTAAGTTTCTGTTTCCAAATTCAAACGGATGTATCTTCGCCAATAATTGTCAGAAGTTAGAATTTCTTTCAACATTATGAAGCACTTTTTATATATTTTGACTCTGCATCAAAAGCTGAAAGTCTCGAAGTCATTTCGAGAAATTGACGTTTTAAGTTTCTGTTTCCAAATTCAAACGGATGTATCTTCGCCAATAATTGTCAGAAGTCAGAATTTCTTTCAACATTATGAAGCCCTTTTTATATATTTTGATTCTGCATCAAAAGCTGAAAATATGTAGTCTCGAAGTCATTTCGAGAAATTGACGTTTTAAGTTTCTGTTTCCAAATTCAAACGGATGTATCTTCGCCAATAATTGTCAGAAGTTAGAATTTCTTTCAACATTATGAAGCCCTTTTTATATATTTTGACCCTGCATCAAAAGCTGAAAATATGTAGTCTCGAAGTCATTTCGAGAAATTGACGTTTTAAGTTTCTGTTTCCAAATTCAAACGGATGTATCTTCGCCAATAATTGTCAGAAGTTAGAATTTCTTTCAACATTATGAAGCCCTTTTTATATATTTTGATTCTGCATCAAAAGCTGAAACTATGTAGTCCTGAAGTCATTTCGAGAAATTGACGTTTTAAGTTTCTGTTTCCAAATTCAAACGGATGTATCTTCGCCAATAATTGTCAGAAGTTAGAATTTCTTTCAACATTATGAAGCCCTTTTTATATATTTTGACCCTGCATCAAAAGCTGAAAATATGTAGTCTCGAAGTCATGTCGAGAAATTGACGTTTTAAGTTTCTGTTTCCAAATTCAAACGGATGTATCTTCGCCAATAATTGTCAGAAGTTAGAATTTCATTCAACATTATGAAGCCCTTTTTATATATTTTGACCCTGCATCAAAAGCTGAAAATATGTAGTCTCGAAGTCATTTCGAGAAATTGACGTTTTAAGTTTCTGTTTCCAAATTCAAACGGATGTATCTTCGCCAATAATTGTCAGAAGTTAGAATTTCTTTCAACATTATGAAGCACTTTTTATATATTTTGACTCTGCATCAAAAGCTGAAAGTCTCGAAGTCATTTCGAGAAATTGACGTTTTAAGTTTCTGTTTCCAAATTCAAACGGATGTATCTTCGTCAATAATTGTCAGAAGTTAGAATTTCTTTCAACATTATGAAGCCCTTTTTATATATTTTGATTCTGCATCAAAAGCTGAAAATATGTAGTCTCGAAGTCATTTCGCGAAATTGACGTTTTAAGTTTCTGTTTCCAAATTCAAACGGATGTATCTTCGCCAATAATTGTCAGAAGTTAGAATTTCTTTCAACATTATGAAGCCCTTTTTATATATTTTGACTCTGCCTCAAAAGCTGAAAATATGTAGTCTCGAAGTCATTTCGAGAAATTGACGTTTTAAGTTTCTGTTTCCAAATTCAAACGGACGTATCTTCGCCAATAATTGTCAGAAGTTAGAATTTCTTTCAACATTATGAAGCCCTTTTTATATATTTTGACTATGCATCAAAGGCTGAAAATATGTAGTCTCGAAGTCATTTCGAGAAATTGACGTTTTAAGTTTCTGTTTCCAAATTCAAACGGATGTATCTTCGCCAATAATTGTCAAAAGTTAGAATTTCTTTCAACATTATGAAGCCCTTTTTATATATTTTGACCCTGCATCAAAAGCTGAAAATTCTCGAAGTCATTTCGAGAAATTGACGTTTTAAGTTTCTGTTTCCAAATTCAAACGGATGTATCTTCGCCAATAATTGTCAGAAGTTAGAATTTCTTTCAACATTATGAAGCACTTTTTATATATTTTGATTCTGCATCAAAAGCTGAAAATATGTAGTCCTGAAGTCATTTCGAGAAATTGACGTTTTAAGTTTCTGTTTCCAAATTCAAACGGATGTATCTTCGCCAATAATTGTCAGAAGTTAGAATTTCTTTCAACATTATGAAGCCCTTTTTATATATTTTGACCCTGCATCAAAAGCTGAAAATATGTAGTCTCGAAGTCATTTCGAGAAATTGACGTTTTAAGTTTCTGTTTCCAAATTCAAACGGATGTATCTTCGCCAATAATTGTCAGAAGTTAGAATTTCTTTCAACATTATGAAGCACTTTTTATATATTTTGACTCTGCATCAAAAGCTGAAAGTCTCGAAGTCATTTCGAGAAATTGACGTTTTAAGTTTCTGTTTCCAAATTCAAACGGATGTATCTTCGTCAATAATTGTCAGAAGTTAGAATTTCTTTCAACATTATGAAGCCCTTTTTATATATTTTGATTCTGCATCAAAAGCTGAAAATATGTAGTCTCGAAGTCATTTCGCGAAATTGACGTTTTAAGTTTCTGTTTCCAAATTCAAACGGACGTATCTTCGCCAATAATTGTCAGAAGTTAGAATTTCTTTCAACATTATGAAGCCCTTTTTATATATTTTGACTATGCATCAAAGGCTGAAAATATGTAGTCTCGAAGTCATTTCGAGAAATTGACGTTTTAAGTTTCTGTTTCCAAATTCAAACGGATGTATCTTCGCCAATAATTGTCAGAAGTTAGAATTTCTTTCAACATTATGAAGCCCTTTTTATATATTTTGATTCTGCATCAAAAGCTGAAAATATGTAGTCTCGAAGTCATTTCGAGAAATTGACGTTTTAAGTTTCTGTTTCCAAATTCAAACGGATGTATCTTCGCCAATAATTGTCAGAAGTTAGAATTTCTTTCAACATTATGAAGCCCTTTTTATATATTTTGATTCTGCATCAAAAGCTAAAAATATGTAGTCGCGAAGTCTTTTCGAAAAAATTGACGTATTAAGTTTCGGTTTCCAAATTCAAACGGATGTATCTTCGCCAATAATTGTCAGAAGTTAGAATTTCTTTCAACATTATGAAGCCCTTTTTATATATTTTGATTCTGCATCAAAAGCTGAAAATATGTAGTCTTGAAGTCATTTCGAGAAATTGACGTTTTAAGTTTCTGTTTCCAAATTCAAACGGATGTATCTTCGCCAATAATTGTCAGAAGTTAGAATTTCTTTCAACATTATGAAGCCCTTTTTATATATTTTGATTCTGCATCAAAAGCTGAAAATATGTAGTCTCGAAGTCATTTCGAGAAATTGACGTTTTAAGTTTCTGTTTCCAAATTCAAAAGGATGTATCTTCGCCAATAATTGTCAGAAGTTAGAATTTCTTTCAACATTATGAAGCCCTTTTTATATATTTTGACCCTGCATAAAAAGCTGAAAATATGTAGTCTCGAAGTCATTTCGAGAAATTGACGTTTTAAGTTTCTGTTTCCAAATTCAAACGGATGTATCTTCGCCAATAATTGTCAGAAGTTAGAATTTCTTTCAACATTATGAAGCACTTTTTATATACTTTGACTTTGCATCATAAGCTGAAAGTCTCGAAGTCATTTCGAGAAATTGACGTTTTAAGTTTCTGTTTCCAAATTCAAATGGATGTATCTTCGCCAATAATTGTCAGAAGTTAGAATTTCTTTCAACATTATGAAGCCCTTTTTATATATTTTGATTCTGCATCAAAAGCTGAAAATATGTAGTCTCGAAGTCATTTCGCGAAATTGACGTTTTAAGTTTCTGTTTCCAAATTCAAACGGATGTATCTTCGCCAATAATTGTCAGAAGTTAGAATTTCTTTCAACATTATGAATCCGTTTTTATATATTTTGACTCTGCATCAAAAGCTGAAAATATGTAGTCTCGAAGTCATTTCGAGAAATTGACGTTTTAAGTTTCTGTTTCCAAATTCAAACGGACGTATCTTCGCCAATAATTGTCAGAAGTTAGAATTTCTTTCAACATTATGAAGCCCTTTTTATATATTTTGACTATGCATCAAAGGCTGAAAATATGTAGTCTCGAAGTCATTTCGAGAAATTGACGTTTTAAGTTTCTGTTTCCAAATTCAAACGGATGTATCTTCGCCAATAATTGTCAGAAGTTAGAATTTCTTTCAACATTATGAAGCCCTTTTTATATATTTTGATTCTGTATCAAAAGCTGAAAATATGTAGTCTCGAAGTCATTTCGAAAAAATTGACGTATTAAGTTTCGGTTTCCAAATTCAAACGGATGTATCTTCGCCAATAATTGTCAGAAGTTAGAATTTCTTTCAACATTATGAAGCCCTTTTTATATATTTTGATTCTGCATCAAAAGCTGAAAATATGTTGTCTCGAAGTCATTTCGAGATATTGGCGGTTTAAGTTTCTTTTCCCAAATTCAAACGGATGTATCTTCGCCAATAATTGTCAGAAGTCAGAATTTCTTTCAACATTATGAAGCCCTTTTTATATATTTTGATTCTGCATCAAAAGCTGAAAATATGTAGTCTCGAAGTCATTTCGAGAAATTGACGTTTTAAGTTTCGGTTTCAAAATTCAACCGGATGTATCTTCGCTAATAATTGTCAGAAGTCAGAATTTCTTTCAACATTATGAAGCCCTTTTTATATATTTTGATTCTGCATCCAAAGCTGAAAATATGTAGTCTCGAAGTCATATCGAGAAATTGACGTTTTAAGTTTCTGTTTCCAAATTCAAATGGATGTATCTTCGCCAATAATTGTCAGAAGTTAGAATTTCTTTCAACATTATGAAGCCCTTTTTATATATTTTGATTCTGCATCAAAAGCTGAAAATATGTAGTCTCGAAGTCATTTCGCGAAATTGACGTTTTAAGTTTCTGTTTCCAAATTCAAACGGATGTATCTTCGCCAATAATTGTCAGAAGTTAGAATTTCTTTCAACATTATGAATCCGTTTTTATATATTTTGACTCTGCATCAAAAGCTGAAAATATGTAGTCTCGAAGTCAATTCGAGAAATTGACGTTTTAAGTTTCTGTTTCCAAATTCAAACGGACGTATCTTCGCCAATAATTGTCAGAAGTTAGAATTTCTTTCAACATTATGAAGCCCTTTTTATATATTTTGACTATGCATCAAAGGCTGAAAATATGTAGTCTCGAAGTCATTTCGAGAAATTGACGTTTTAAGTTTCTGTTTCCAAATTCAAACGGATGTATCTTCGCCAATAATTGTCAGAAGTTAGAATTTCTTTCAACATTATGAAGCCCTTTTTATATATTTTGATTCTGTATCAAAAGCTGAAAATATGTAGTCTCGAAGTCATTTCGAAAAAATTGACGTATTAAGTTTCGGTTTCCAAATTCAAACGGATGTATCTTCGCCAATAATTGTCAGAAGTTAGAATTTCTTTCAACATTATGAAGCCCTTTTTATATATTTTGATTCTGCATCAAAAGCTGAAAATATGTAGTCTCGAAGTCATTTCGAGATATTGGCGGTTTAAGTTTCTTTTCCCAAATTCAAACGGATGTATCTTCGCCAATAATTGTCAGAAGTCAGAATTTCTTTCAACATTATGAAGCCCTTTTTATATATTTTGACTCTGCATCAAAAGCTGAAAGTCTCGAAGTCATTTCGAGAAATTGACGTTTTAAGTTTCGGTTTCAAAATTCAACCGGATGTATCTTCGCTAATAATTGTCAGAAGTTAGAATTTCTTTCAACATTATGAAGCCCTTTTTATATATTTTGATTCTGCATCAAAAGCTGAAAATATGTAGTCTCGAAGTCATTTCGAGAAATTGACGTTTTAAGTTTCTGTTTCCAAATTCAAATGGATGTATCTTCGCCAATAATTGTCAGAAGTTACAATTTCTTTCAACATTATGAAGCCCTTTTTATATATTTTGACCCTGCATAAAAAGCTGAAAATATGTAGTCTCGAAGTCATTTCGAGAAATTGACGTTTTAAGTTTCTGTTTCCAAATTCAAACGGATGTATCTTCGCCAATAATTGTCAGAAGTTAGAATTTCTTTCAACATTATGAAGCCCTTTTTATATATTTTGACCCTGCATAAAAAGCTGAAAATATGTAGTCTCGAAGTCATTTCGAGAAATTGACGTTTTAAGTTTCTGTTTCCAAATTCAAACGGATGTATCTTCGCCAATAATTGTCAGAAGTTAGAATTTCTTTCAACATTATGAAGCACTTTTTATATACTTTGACTTTGCATCATAAGCTGAAAGTCTCGAAGTCATTTCGAGAAATTGACGTTTTAAGTTTCTGTTTCCAAATTCAAATGGATGTATCTTCGCCAATAATTGTCAGAAGTTAGAATTTCTTTCAACATTATGAAGCCCTTTTTATATATTTTGATTCTGCATCACAAGCTGAAAATATGTAGTCTCGAAGTCATTTCGCGAAATTGACGTTTTAAAGTTTCTGTTTCCAAATTCAAACGGATGTATCTTCGCCAATAATTGTCAGAAGTTAGAATTTTCTTTTCAACATTATGAATCCGTTTTTATATATTTTGACTCTGCATCAAAAGCTGAAAATATGTAGTCTCGAAGTCATTTCGAGAAATTGACGTTTTAAGTTTCTGTTTCCAAATTCAAACGGACGTATCTTCGCCAATAATTGTCAGAAGTTAGAATTTCTTTCAACATTATGAAGCCCTTTTTATATATTTTGACTATGCATCAAAGGCTGAAAATATGTAGTCTCGAAGTCATTTCGAGAAATTGACGTTTTAAGTTTCTTTTCCCAAATTCAAACGGATGTATCTTCGCCAATAATTGTCAGAAGTCAGAATTTCTTTCAACATTATGAAGCCCTTTTTATATATTTTGACTCTGCATCAAAAGCTGAAAATATGTAGTCTCGAAGTCATTTCGAAAAATTGACGTTTTAAGTTTCGGTTTCAAAATTCAACCGGATGTATCTTCGCTAATAATTGTCAGAAGTCAGAATTTCTTTCAACATTATGAAGCCCTTTTTATATATTTTGATTCTGCATCAAAAGCTGAAAATATGTAGTCGCGAAGTCATTTCGAGAAATTGACGTTTTAAGTTTCTGTTTCCAAATTCAAACGGATGTATCTTCGCCAATAATTGTCAGAAGTTAGAATTTCTTTCAACATTATGAAGCCCTTTTTATATATTTTGACTCTGTATCAAAAGCTGAAAATATGTAGTCTCGAAGTCATTTCGAGAAATTGACGTATTAAGTTTCGGTTTCCAAATTCAAACGGATGTATCTTCGCCAATAATTGTCAGAAGTTAGAATTTCTTTCAACATTATGAAGCCCTTTTTTATATATTTTGATTCTGCATCAAAAGCTGAAAATATGTTGTCTCGAAGTCATTTCGAGATATTGGCGGTTTAAGTTTCTTTTCCCAAATTCAAACGGATGTATCTTCGCCAATAATTGTCAGAAGTCAGAATTTCATTCAACATTATGAAGCCCTTTTTATATATTTTGACTCTGCATCAAAAGCTGAAAATATGTAGTCTCGAAGTCATTTCGAGAAATTGACGTTTTAAGTTTCGGTTTCAAAATTCAACCGGATGTATCTTCGCTAATAATTGTCAGAAGTCAGAATTTCTTTCAACATTATGAAGCCCTTTTTATATATTTTGATTCTGCATCAAAAGCTGAAAATATGTAGTCGCGAAGTCATTTCGAGAAATTGACGTTTTAAGTTTCTGTTTCCAAATTCAAAAGGATGTATCTTCGCCAATAATTGTCAGAAGTTAGAATTTCTTTCAACATTATGAAGCCCTTTTTATATATTTTGACCCTGCATAAAAAGCTGAAAATATGTAGTCTCGAAGTCATTTCGAGAAATTGACGTTTTAAGTTTCTGTTTCCAAATTCAAAAGGATGTATCTTCGCCAATAATTGTCAGAAGTTAGAATTTCTTTCAACATTATGAAGCCCTTTTTATATATTTTGACCCTGCATAAAAAGCTGAAAATATGTAGTCTCGAAGTCATTTCGAGAAATTGACGTTTTAAGTTTCTGTTTCCAAATTCAAACGGATGTATCTTCGCCAATAATTGTCAGAAGTTAGAATTTCTTTCAACATTATGAAGCACTTTTTATATACTTTGACTTTGCATCATAAGCTGAAAATATGTAGTCTCGAAGTCATTTCGAGAAATTGACGTTTTAAGTTTCTGTTTCCAAATTCAAACGGATGTATCTTCGCCAATAATTGTCAGAAGTTAGAATTTCTTTCAACATTATGAAGCCCTTTTTATATATTTTGATTCTGCATCACAAGCTGAAAATATGTAGTCTCGAAGTCATTTCGAGAAATTGACGTTTTAAGTTTCTGTTTCCAAATTCAAACGGATGTATCTTCGCCAATAATTGTCAGAAGTTAGAATTTCTTTCAACATTATGAATCCGTTTTTATATATTTTGACTCTGCATCAAAAGCTGAATGTATAAAGTCTCGAAGTCATTTCGAGAAATTGACGTTTTAAGTTTCTGTTTCCAAATTCAAACGGACGTATCTTCGCCAATAATTGTCAGAAGTTAGAATTTCTTTCAACATTATGAAGCCCTTTTTATATATTTTGACTATGCATCAAAGGCTGAAAATATGTAGTCTCGAAGTCATTTCGAGAAATTGACGTTTTAAGTTTCTGTTTCCAAATTCAAACGGATGTATCTTCGCCAATAATTGTCAGAAGTTAGAATTTCTTTCAACATTATGAAGCCCTTTTAATATATTTTGATTCTGCATCAAAAGCTGAAAATATGTAGTCTCGAAGTCATTTCGAGAAATTGACGTTTTAAGTTTCTGTTTCCAAATTCAAACGGATGTATCTTCGCCAATAATTGTCAGAAGTCAGAATTTCTTTCAACATTATGAAGCCCTTTTTATATATTTTGATTCTGTATCAAAAGCTGAAAATATGTAGTCTCGAAGTCATTTCGAAAAAATTGACGTATTAAGTTTCGGTTTCCAAATTCAAACGGATGTATCTTCGCCAATAATTGTCAGAAGTTAGAATTTCTTTCAACATTATGAAGCCCTTTTTATATATTTTGATTCTGCATCAAAAGCTGAAAATATGTTGTCTCGAAGTCATTTCGAGATATTGGCGGTTTAAGTTTCTTTTCCCAAATTCAAACGGATGTATCTTCGCCAATAATTGTCAGAAGTCAGAATTTCTTTCAACATTATGAAGCCCTTTTTATATATTTTGACTCTGCATCAAAAGCTGAAAATATGTAGTCTCGAAGTCATTTCGAGAAATTGGCGTTTTAAGTTTCGGTTTCAAAATTCAACCGGATGTATCTTCGCTAATAATTGTCAGAAGTCAGAATTTCTTTCAACATTATGAAGCCCTTTTTATATATTTTGATTCTGCATCAAAAGCTGAAAATATGTAGTCGCGAAGTCATTTCGAGAAATTGACGTTTTAAGTTTCTGTTTCCAAATTCAAACGGATGTATCTTCGCCAATAATTGTCAGAAGTCAGAATTTCTTTCAACATTATGAAGCCCTTTTTATATATTTTGACTCTGCATCAAAAGCTGAAAATATGTAGTCTCGAAGTCATTTCGAGAAATTGGCGTTTTAAGTTTCGGTTTCAAAATTCAACCGGATGTATCTTCGCTAATAATTGTCAGAAGTCAGAATTTCTTTCAACATTATGAAGCCCTTTTTATATATTTTGATTCTGCATCAAAAGCTGAAAATATGTAGTCGCGAAGTCATTTCGAGAAATTGACGTTTTAAGTTTCTGTTTCCAAATTCAAACTGATGTATCTTCGCCAATAATTGTCAGAAGTTAGAATTTCTTTCAACATTATGAAGCACTTTTTATATACTTTGACTCTGCATCAAAAGCTGAAAGTCTCGAAGTCATTTCGAGAAATTGACGTTTTAAGTTTCTGTTTCCAAATTCAAATGGATGTATCTTCGCCAATAATTGTATGAAGTAAGAATTTCTTTCAACATTATGAAGCCCTTTTTATATATTTTGATTCTGCATCACAAGCTGAAAATATGTAGTCTCGAAGTCATTTCGCGAAATTGACGTTTTAAGTTTCTGTTTCCAAATTCAAACGGATGTATCTTCGCCAATAATTGTCAGAAGTTAGAATTTCTTTCAACATTATGAATCCCTTTTTATATATTTTGACTCTGCATCAAAAGCTGAAAATATGTAGTCTCGAAGTCATTTCGAGAAATTGACGTTTTAAGTTTCTGTTTCCAAATTCAAACGGACGTATCTTCGCCAATAATTGTCAGAAGTTAGAATTTCTTTCAACATTATGAAGCCCTTTTTATATATTTTGACTCTGCATCAAAGGCTGAAAATATGTAGTCTCGAAGTCATTTCGAGAAATTACGTTTTAAGTTTCTGTTTCCAAATTCAAACGGATGTATCTTCGCCAATAATTGTCAGAAGTTAGAATTTCTTTCAACATTATGAAGCCCTTTTAATATATTTTGATTCTGCATCAAAAGCTGAAAATATGTAGTCTCGAAGTCATTTCGAGAAATTGACGTTTTAAGTTTCTGTTTCCAAATTCAAACGGATGTATCTTCGCCAATAATTGTCAGAAGTTAGAATTTCTTTCAACATTATGAAGCCCTTTTTTATATATTTTGACCCTGCATCAAAAGCTGAAAATATGTAGTCTCGAAGTCATTTCGAGAAATTAACGTTTTAAGTTTCTGTTTCCAAATTCAAACGGATGTATCTTCGCCAATAATTGTCAGAAGTTAGAATTTCTTTCAACATTATGAAGCCCTTTTTATATATTTTGACTCTGCATCAAAAGCTGAAAATATGTAGTGTCGAAGTCATTTCGAGAAATTGACGTTTTAAGTTTCTGTTTCCAAATTCAAACGGATGTATCTTCGCCAATAATTGTCAGAAGTTAGAATTTCTTTCAACATTATGAAGCCCTTTTTATATATTTTGAATCTGCATCAAAAGCTGAAAATATGTAGTCTCGAAGTCATTTCGAGAAATTGACGTTTTAAGTTTCGGTTTCAAAATTCAACCGGATGTATCTTCGCTAATAATTGTCAGAAGTTAGAATTTCTTTCAACATTATGAAGCCCTTTTTATATATTTTGATTCTGCATCAAAAGCTGAAAATATGTAGTCGCGAAGTCATTTCGAGAAATTGACGTTTTCAGAAGTTAGAATTTCTTTCAACATTATGAAGCCCTTTTTATATATTTTGACTCTGCCTCAAAAGCTGAAAATATGTAGTCTCGAAGTCATTTCGAGAAATTGACGTTTTAAGTTTCTGTTTCCAAATTCAAACGGACGTATCTTCGCCAATAATTGTCAGAAGTCAGAATATCTTTCAACATTATGAAGCCCTTTTTATATATTTTGATTCTGCATCAAAAGCTGAAAATATGTAGTCGCGAAGTCATTTCGAGAAATTGACGTTTTAAGTTTCTGTTTCCAAATTCAAACGGATGTATCTTCGCCAATAATTGTCAGAAGTTAGAATTTCTTTCAACATTATGAAGCCCTTTTTATATATTTTGATTCTGCATCAAAAGCTGAAAATATGTAGTCTTGAAGTCATTTCGAGAAATTGACGTTTTAAGTTTCTGTTTTCAAATTCAAACGGATGTATCTTCGCCAATAATTGTCAGAAGTTAGAATTTCTTTCAACATTATGAAGCCCTTTTTATATATTTTGACTCTGCCTCAAAAGCTGAAAATATGTAGTCTCGAAGTCATTTCGAGAAATTGACGTTTTAAGTTTCTGTTTCCAAATTCAAACGGACGTATCTTCGCCAATAATTGTCAGAAGTTAGAATTTCTTTCAACATTATGAAGCCCTTTTTATATATTTTGACTCTGCATCAAAAGCTGAAAATATGTAGTCTCGAAGTCATTTCGAGAAATTGACGTTTTAAGTTTCTGTTTCCAAATTCAAACTGATGTATCTTCGCCAATAATTGTCAGAAGTTAGAATTTCTTTCAACATTATGAAGCCCTTTTTATATATTTTGATTCTGCATCAAAAGCTGAAAATATGTAGTCTCGAAGTCATTTCGAGAAATTGACGTTTTAAGTTTCTGTTTCCAAATTCAAACGGATGTATCTTCGCCAATAATTGTCAGAAGTTAGAATTTCTTTCAACATTATGAAGCCCTTTTTATATATTTTGACCCTGCATCAAAAGCTGAAAATATGTAGTCTCGAAGTCATTTCGAGAAATTGACGTTTTAAGTTTCTGTTTCCAAATTCAAACGGATGTATCTTCGCCAATAATTGTCAGAAGTTAGAATTTCTTTCAACAATATGAAGCCCTTTTTATATATTTTGACTCTGCCTCAAAAGCTGAAAATATGTAGTCTCGAAGTCATTTCGAGAAATTGACGTTTTAAGTTTCTGTTTCCAAATTCAAACGGATGTATCTTCGCCAATAATTGTCAGAAGTTAGAATTTCTTTCAACATTATGAAGCCCTTTTTATATATTTTGATTCTGCATCAAAAGCTGAAAATATGTAGTCGCGAAGTCTTTTCGAAAAAATTGACGTATTAAGTTTCGGTTTCCAAATTCAAACGGATGTATCTTCGCCAATAATTGTCAGAAGTTAGAATTTCTTTCAACATTATGAAGCCCTTTTTATATATTTTGATTCTGCATCAAAAGCTGAAAATATGTAGTCTCGAAGTCATTTCGAGAAATTGACGTTTTAAGTTTCTGTTTCCAAATTCAAACGGATGTATCTTCGCCAATAATTGTCAGAAGTTAGAATTTCTTTCAACATTATGAAGCCCTTTTTATATATTTTGACTATTCATCAAAATCTGAAAATATGTAGTCTCGAAGTCATTTCGAGAAATTGACGTTTTAAGTTTCTGTTTCCAAATTCAAACGGATGTATCTTCGCCAATAATTGTCAGAAGTTAGAATTTCTTTCAACATTATGAAGCCCTTTTTATATATTTTGATTCTGCATCAAAAGTTGAAAATATGTAGTCTCGAAGTCTTTCGAGAATTGACGTTTTAAGTTTCTGTTTCCAAATTCAAACGGACGTATCTTCGCCAATAATTGTCAGAAGTTAGAATTTCTTTCAACATTATGAAGCCCTTTTTATATATTTTGACCCTGCATCAAAAGCTGAAAATATGTAGTCTCGAAGTCATTTCGAGAAATTGACGTTTTAAGTTTCTGTTTCCAAATTCAAACGGATGTATCTTCGCCAATAATTGTCAGAAGTTAGAATTTCTTTCAGAATTATGAAGCCCTTTTTATATATTTTGACTATGCATCAAAATCTGAAAATATGTAGTCTCGAAGTCATTTCGAGAAATTGACGTTTTAAGTTTCTGTTTCCAAATTCAAACGGATGTATCTTCGCCAATAATTGTCAGAAGTTAGAATTTCTTTCAACATTATGAAGCACTTTTTATATATTTTGACTCTGCATCAAAAGCTGAAAATATGTAGTCTCGAAGTCATTTCGAGAAATTGACGTTTTAAGTTTCTGTTTCCAAATTCAAATGGATGTATCTTCGCCAATAATTGTCAGAAGTTAGAATTTTTTTCAACATTATGAAGCCCTTTTTATATATTTTGATTCTGCATCACAAGGTGAAAATATGTAGTCTCGAAGTCATTTCGAGAAATTGACGTTTTAAGTTTCTGTTTCCAAATTCAAACGGATGTATCTTCGCCAATAATTGTCAGAAGTTAGAATTTCTTTCAACATTATGAAGCCCATTTTCTATATTTTGACTCTGCATCAAAAGCTGAAAATATGAAGTCTCGAAGTCATTTCGAGAAATTGACGTTTTAAGTTTCTGTTTCCAAATTCAAACGGACGTATCTTCGCCAATAATTGTCAGAAGTTAGAATTTCTTTCAACATTATGAAGCCCTTTTTATATATTTTGACTATGCATCAAAGGCTGAAAATATGTAGTCTCGAAGTCATTTCGAGAAATTGACGTTTTAAGTTTCTGTTTCCAAATTCAAATGGATGTATCTTCGCCAATAATTGTCAGAAGTTAGAATTTCTTTCAACATTATGAAGCCCTTTTTATATATTTTGATTCTGCATCAAAAGCTGAAAATATGTAGTCTCGAAGTCATTTCGAGAAATTGACGTTTTAAGTTTCTGTTTCCAAATTCAAACGGATGTATCTTCGCCAATAATTGTCAGAAGTTAGAATTTTCTTTCAACATTATGAAATCCCTTTTTATATATTTTTGACTCTGCATCAAAGCTGAAATATGTAGTCGCGAAGTCATTTCGAGAAATTGACGTATTAAGTTTCTGTTTCCAAATTCAAACGGATGTATCTTCGCCAATAATTGTCAGAAGTTAGAATTTCTTTCAACATTATGAAGCCCTTTTTATATATTTTGATTCTGCATCAAAAGCTGAAAATATGTGGGTTTCTCGAAGTCATTTCGAGAAATTGACGTTCAAAGTTTCTGTTTCCAAATTCAAACGGACGTATCTTCGCCAATAATTGTCAGAAGTTAGGAATTTCTTTCAACATTATGAAGCCCTTTTTATATATTTTGACCCTGCATCAAAAGCTGAAAATATGTAGTCTCGAAGTCATTTCGAGAAATTGACGTTTTAAGTTTCTGTTTCCAAATTCAAACGGATGTATCTTCGCCAATAATTGTCAGAAGTTAGAATTTCTTTCAACATTATGAAGCCCTTTTTATATATTTTGACTATGCATCAAAATCTGAAAATATGTAGTCTCGAAGTCATTTCGAGAAATTGACGTTTTAAGTTTCTGTTTCCAAATTCAAACGGATGTATCTTCGCCAATAATTGTCAGAAGTTAGAATTTCTTTCAACATTATGAAGCACTTTTTATATATTTTGACTCTGCATCAAAAGCTGAAAATATGTAGTCTCGAAGTCATTTCGAGAAATTGACGTTTTAAGTTTCTGTTTCCAAATTCAAACGGATGTATCTTCGCCAATAATTGTCAGAAGTTAGAATTTTTTCAACATTATGAAGCCCTTTTTATATATTTTGATTCTGCATCACAAGGTGAAAATATGTAGTCTCGAAGTCATTTCGAGAAATTGACGTTTTAAGTTTCTGTTTCCAAATTCAAACGGATGTATCTTCGCCAATAATTGTCAGAAGTTAGAATTTCTTTCAACATTATGAAGCCCATTTTCTATATTTTGACTCTGCATCAAAAGCTGAAAATATGAAGTCTCGAAGTCATTTCGAGAAATTGACGTTTTAAGTTTCTGTTTCCAAATTCAAACGGACGTATCTTCGCCAATAATTGTCAGAAGTTAGAATTTCTTTCAACATTATGAAGCCCTTTTTATATATTTTGACTATGCATCAAAGGCTGAAAATATGTAGTCTCGAAGTCATTTCGAGAAATTGACGTTTTAAGTTTCTGTTTCCAAATTCAAACGGATGTATCTTCGCCAATAATTGTCAGAAGTTAGAATTTCTTTCAACATTATGAAGCCCTTTTTATATATTTTGTTTCTGCATCAAAAGCTGAAAATATGTAGTCTCGAAGTCATTTCGCGAAATTGACGTTTTAAGTTTCTGTTTCCAAATTCAAGCGGATGTATCTTCGCCAATAATTGTCAGAAGTTAGAATTTCTTTCAACATTATGAAGCCCTTTTTATATATTTTGATTCTGCATCAAAAGCTGAAAATATGTAGTCGCGAAGTCATTTCGAAAAAATTGACGTATTAAGTTTCGGTTTCCAAATTCAAACGGATGTATCTTCGCCAATAATTGTCAGAAGTTAGAATTTCTTTCAACATTATGAAGCCCTTTTTATATATTTTGATTCTGCATCAAAAGCTGAAAATATGTAGTCTCGAAGTCATTTCGAGATATTGGCGGTTTAAGTTTCTTTTCCCAAATTCAAACGGATGTATCTTCGCCAATAATTGTCAGAAGTCAGAATTTCTTTCAACATTATGAAGCCCTTTTTATATATTTTGACTCTGCGTCAAAAGCTGAAAATATGTAGTCTCGAAGTCATTTCGAGAAATTGACGTTTTAAGTTTCGGTTTCCAAATTCATCCGGATGTATCTTCGCCAATAAATTGTCAGAAGTTAGAATTTCTTTCAACATTATAAAGCCCTTTTTATATATTTTGACCCTGCATCAAAGCTGAAAATATGTAGTCTCAAAGTCATTTCGAAAAATTGACGTTTTAAGTTTCTGTTTCCAAATTCAATCGGATGTATCTTCGCCAATAATTGTCAGAAGTTAGAATTTCTTTCAACATTATGAAGCCCTTTTTATACATTTTGACTATGCATCAAAAGCTGAAAATATGTAGTCTCGAAGTCATTTCGAGAAATTGACGTTTTAAGTTTCTGTTTCCAAATTCAAACGGATGTATCTTCGCCAATAATTGTCAGAAGTTAGAATTTCTTTCAACATTATGAAGCCCTTTTTATATATGTTGACCCTGCATCAAAAGCTGAAAATATGTAGTCTCGAAGTCATTTCGAGAAATTGACGTATTAAGTTTCTGTTTCCAAATTCAAACGGATGTATCTTCGCCAATAATTGTCAGAAGTTAGAATTTCTTTCAACATTATGAAACCCTTTTTATATATTTTGACCCTGCATCAAAAGCTGAAAATATGTAGTCTCGAAGTCATTTCGAGAAATTGACGTTTTAAGTTTCTGTTTCCAAATTCAAACGGATGTATCTTCGCCAATAATTGTCAGAAGTTAGAATTTCTTTCAACATTATGAAGCCCTTTTTATATATTTTGACTCTGCATCAAAAGCTGAAAATATGTAGTCTCGAAGTCATTTCGAGAAATTGACGTTTTAAGTTTCTGTTTCCAAATTCAAACGGATGTATCTTCGCCAATAATTCTCAGAAGTTAGAATTTCTTTCAACATTATGAAGCCCTTTTTATATATTTTGATTCTGCATCAAAAGCGGAAAATATGTAGTCTCGAAGTCATTTCGAGAAATTGACGTTTTAAGTTTCTGTTTCCAAATTCAAACGGATGTATCTTCGCCAATAATTGTCAGAAGTTAGAATTTCTTTCAACATTATGAAGCCCTTTTTATATATTTTGATTCTGCATCAAAAGCTGAAAATATGTAGTCTCGAAGTCATTTCGAGAAATGGACGTTTTAAGTATCTGTTTCCAAATTCAAACGGTTGTATCTTCGCCAATAATTGTCAGAAGTTAGAATTTCTTTCAACATTATGAAGCCCTTTTTATATATTTTGACTCTGCATCAAAAGCTGAAAATATGAAGTCTCGAAGTCATTTCGAGAAATTGACGTTTTAAGTTTCTGTTTCCAAATTCAAACGGACGTATCTTCGCCAATAATTGTCAGAAGTTAGAATTTCTTTCAACATTATGAAGCCCTTTTTATATATTTTGACTATGCATCAAAGGCTGAAAATATGTAGTCTCGAAGTCATTTCGAGAAATTGACGTTTTAAGTTTCTGTTTCCAAATTCAAACGGATGTATCTTCGCCAATAATTGTCAGAAGTTAGAATTTCTTTCAACATTATGAAGCCCTTTTTATATATTTTGATTCTGCATCAAAAGCTGAAAAAATGTAGTCTCGAAGTCATTTCGAGAAATTGACGTTTTAAGTTTCTGTTTCCAAATTCAAACGGATGTATCTTCGCCAATAATTGTCAGAAGTTAGAATTTCTTTCAACATTATGAAGCCCTTTTTATATATTTTGATTCTGCATCAAAAGCTGAAAATATGTTGTCTCGAAGTCATTTCGAGATATTGGCGGTTTAAGTTTCTTTTCCCAAATTCAAACGGATGTATCTTCGCCAATAATTGTCAGAAGTTAGAATTTCTTTCAACATTATGAAGCCCTTTTTATATATTTTGACTCTGCATCAAAAGCTGAAAATATGTTGTCTCGAAGTCATTTCGAGATATTGGCGGTTTAAGTTTCTTTTCCCAAATTCAAACGGATGTATCTTCGCCAATAATTGTCAGAAGTCAGAATTTCTTTCAACATTATGAAGCCCTTTTTACATATTTTGACTCTGCGTCAAAAGCTGAAAATATGTAGTCTCGAAGTCATTTCGAGAAATTGACGTTTAAAGTTTCGGTTTCCAAATTCAACCGGATGTATCTTCGCCAATAATTGTCAGAAGTCAGAATTTCTTTCAACATTATGAAGCCCTTTTTATATATTTTGATTCTGCATCAAAAGCTGAAAATATGTAGTCGCGAAGTCATTTCGAGAAATTGACGTTTTAAGTTTCTGTTTCCAAATTCAAACGGATGTATCTTCGCCAATAATTGTCAGAAGTTAGAATTTCTTTCAACATTATGAAGCCCTTTTTATATATTTTGATTCTGCATCAAAAGCTGAAAATATGTAGTCTCGAAGTCATTTCGAGAAATTGACGTTTTAAGTTTCTGTTTCCAAATTCAAACGGATGTATCTTCGCCAATAATTGTCAGAAGTTAGAATTTCTTTCAACATTATGAAGCCCTTTTTATATATTTTGACCCTGCATCAAAAGCTGAAAATATGTAGTCTCGAAGTCATTTCGAGAAATTGACGTTTTAAGTTTCTGTTTCCAAATTCAAACGGATGTATCTTCGCCAATAATTGTCAGAAGTTAGAATTTCTTTCAACATTATGAAGCCCTTTTTATATATTTTGACCCTGCATCAAAAGCTGAAAATATGTAGTCTCGAAGTCATTTCGAGAAATTGACGTTTTAAGTTTCTGTTTCCAAATTCAAACGGATGTATCTTCGCCAATAATTGTCAGAAGTTAGAATTTCTTTCAACATTATGAAGCCCTTTTTATATATTTTGACTATGCATCAAAGGCTGAAAATATGTAGTCTCGAAGTCATTTCGAGAAATTGACGTTTTAAGTTTCTGTTTCCAAATTCAAACGGATGTATCTTCGCCAATAATTGTCAGAAGTTAGAATTTCTTTCAACATTATGAAGCCCTTTTTATATATTTTGATTCTGCATCAAAAGCTGAAAATATGTAGTCTCGAAGTCATTTCGAGAAATTGACGTTTTAAGTTTCTGTTTCCAAATTCAAACGGATGTATCTTCGCCAATAATTGTCAGAAGTTAGAATTTCTTTCAACATTATGAAGCCCTTTTTATATATTTTGATTCTGCATCAAAAGCTGAAAATATGTAGTCGCGAAGTCATTTCGAAAAAATTGACGCATTAAATTTCGGTTTCCAAATTCAAACGGATGTATCTTCGCCAATAATTGTCAGAAGTTAGAATTTCTTTCAACATTATGAAGCCCTTTTTATATATTTTGATTCTGCATCAAAAGCTGAAAATATGTAGTCTCGAAGTCATTTCGCGAAATTGACGTTTTAAGTTTCTGTTTCCAAATTCAAATGGATGTATCTTCGCCAATAATTGTCAGAAGTTAGAATTTCTTTCAGAATTATGAAGCCCTTTTTATATATTTTGACTCTGCATCAAAAGCTGAAAGTCTCAAAGTCATTTCGAGAAATTGACGTTTTAAGTTTCTGTTTCCAAATTCAAACGGATGTATCTTCGCCAATAATTGTCAGAAGTTAGAATTTCTTTCAACATTATGAAGCCCTTTTTATATATTTTGATTCTGCATCAAAAGCTGAAAATATGTAGTCTCGAAGTCATTTCGAGAAATTGACGTTTTAAGTTTCTGTTTCCAAATTCAAACGGATGTATCTTCGCCAATAATTGTCAGAAGTTAGAATTTCTTTCAACATTATGAAGCCCTTTTTATATATTTTGACCCTGCATCAAAAGCTGAAAATATGTAGTCTCGAAGTCATTTCGAGAAATTGACGTTTTAAGTTTCTGTTTCCAAATTCAAACGGATGTATCTTCGCCAATAATTGTCAGAAGTTAGAATTTCTTTCAACATTATGAATCCCTTTTTATATATTTTGACCCTGCATCAAAAGCTGAAAATATGTAGTCTCGAAGTCATTTCGAGAAATTGACGTTTTAAGTTTCTGTTTCCAAATTCAAACGGATGTATCTTCGCCAATAATTGTCAGAAGTTAGAATTTCTTTCAACATTATGAAGCCCTTTTTATATATTTTGATTCTGCATCACAAGGTGAAAATATGTAGTCTCGAAGTCATTTCGAGAAATTGACGTTTTAAGTTTCTGTTTCCAAATTCAAACGGATGTATCTTCGCCAATAATTGTCAGAAGTTAGAATTTCTTTCAACATTATGAAGCCCTTTTTATATATTTTGATTCTGCATCAAAAGCTGAAAATATGTAGTCTCGAAGTCATTTCGAGAAATTGACGTTTTAAGTTTCTGTTTCCAAATTCAAATGGATGTATCTTCGCCAATAATTGTCAGAAGTTAGAATTTCTTTCAACATTATGAAGCCCTTTTTATATATTTTGATTCTGCATCACAAGGTGAAAATATGTAGTCTCGAAGTCATTTCGAGAAATTGACGTTTTAAGTTTCTGTTTCCAAATTCAAACGGATGTATCTTCGCCAATAATTGTCAGAAGTTAGAATTTCTTTCAACATTATGAAGCACTTTTTATATATTTTGACTCTGCATAAAAAGCTGAAAGTCTCGAAGTCATTTCGAGAAATTGACGTTTTAAGTTTCTGTTTCCAAATTCAAATGGATGTATCTTCGCCAATAATTGTCAGAAGTTAGAATTTCTTTCAACATTATGAAGCCCTTTTTATATATTTTGATTCTGCATCAAAAGCTGAAAATATGTAGTCTCGAAGTCATTTCGCGAAATTGACGTTTTAAGTTTCTGTTTCCAAATTCAAACGGATGTATCTTCGCCAATAATTGTCAGAAGTTAGAATTTCTTTCAACATTATGAAGCCCTTTTTATATATTTTGATTCTGCATCAAAAGCTGAAAATATGTAGTCTTGAAGTCATTTCGAGAAATTGACGTTTTAAGTTTCTGTTTCCAAATTCAAACGGATGTATCTTCGCCAATAATTGTCAGAAGTTAGAATTTCTTTCAACATTATGAAGCCCTTTTTATATATTTTGATTCTGCATCAAAAGCTGAAAATATGTAGTCTCGAAGTCATTTCGAGAAATTGACGTTTTAAGTTTCTGTTTCCAAATTCAAACGGATGTATCTTCGCCAATAATTGTCAGAAGTTAGAATTTCTTTCAACATTATGAAGCCCTTTTTATATATTTTGACTATGCATCAAAAGCTGAAAATATGTAGTCTCGAAGTCATTTCGCGAAATTGACGTATTAAGTTTCTGTTTCCAAATTCAAACGGATGTATCTTCGCCAATAATTGTCAGAAGTTAGAATTTCTTTCAACATTATGAAGCCCTTTTTATATATTTTGACTCTGCATCAAAAGCTGAAAATATGTAGTCTCGAAGTCATTTCGAGAAATCGACGTTTTAAGTTTCTGTTTCCAAATTCAAACGGATGTATCTTCGCCAATAATTGTCAGAAGTTAGAATTTCTTTCAACATTATGAAGCACTTTTTATATATTTTGACTCTGCTTCAAAAGCTGAAAATATGTAGTCTCGAAGTCATTTCGAGAAATTGACGTTTTAAGTTTCTGTTTCCAAATTCAAACGGATGTATCTTCGCCAATAATTGTCAGAAGTTAGAATTTCTTTCAACATTATGAAGCCCTTTTTATATATTTTGACTCTGCATCAAAAGCTGAAAGTCTCGAAGTCATTTCGAGAAATTGACGTTTTAAGTTTCTGTTTCCAAATTCAAATGGATGTATCTTCGCCAATAATTGTCAGAAGTTAGAATTTCTTTCAACATTATGAAGCCCTTTTTATATATTTTGATTCTGCATCAAAAGCTGAAAATATGTAGTCTCGAAGTCATTTCGAGAAATTGACGTTTTAAGTTTCTGTTTCCAAATTCAAACGGACGTATCTTCGCCAATAATTGTCAGAAGTTAGAATTTCTTTCAACATTATGAAGCCCTTTTTATATATTTTGACTATGCATCAAAGGCTGAAAATATGTAGTCTCGAAGTCATTTCGAGAAATTGACGTTTTAAGTTTCTGTTTCCAAATTCAAACGGATGTATCTTCGCCAATAATTGTCAGAAGTTAGAATTTCTTTCAACATTATGAAGCCCTTTTTATATATTTTGATTCTGCATCAAAAGCTGAAAATATGTAGTCTCGAAGTCATTTCGAGAAATTGACGTTTTAAGTTTCTGTTTCCAAATTCAAACGGATGTATCTTCGCCAATAATTATCAGAAGTTAGAATTTCTTTCAACATTATGAAGCCCTTTTTATATATTTTGATTCTGCATCAAAAGCTGAAAATATGTAGTCGCGAAGTCATTTCGAAAAAATTGACGCATTAAGTTTCGGTTTCCAAATTCAAACGGATGTATCTTCGCCAATAATTGTCAGAAGTTAGAATTTCTTTCAACATTATGAAGCCCTTTTTATATATTTTGATTCTGCATCAAAAGCTGAAAATATGTAGTCTCGAAGTCATTTCGAGAAATTGACGTTTTAAGTTTCTGTTTCCAAATTCAAACGGATGTATCTTCGCCAATAATTGTCAGAAGTTAGAATTTCTTTCAACATTATGAAGCCCTTTTTATATATTTTGACCCTGCATCAAAAGCTGAAAATATGTAGTCTCGAAGTCATTTCGAGAAATTGACGTTTTAAGTTTCTGTTTCCAAATTCAAACGGATGTATCTTCGCCAATAATTGTCAGAAGTTAGAATTTCTTTCAACATTATGAAGCCCTTTTTATATATTTTGACTATGCATCAAAAGCTGAAAATATGTAGTCTCGAAGTCATTTCGAGAAATTGACGTATTAAGTTTCTGTTTCCAAATTCAAACGGATGTATCTTCGCCAATAATTGTCAGAAGTTAGAATTTCTTTCAACATTATGAAGCCCTTTTTATATATTTTGATTCTGCATCAAAAGCTGAAAATATGTAGTCTTGAAGTCATTTCGAGAAATTGACGTTTTAAGTTTCTGTTTCCAAATTCAAACGGATGTATCTTCGCCAATAATTGTCAGAAGTCAGAATTTCTTTCAACATTATGAAGCCCTTTTTATATATTTTGATTCTGCATCAAAAGCGGAAAATATGTAGTCTCGAAGTCATTTCGAGAAATTGACGTTTTAAGTTTCTGTTTCCAAATTCAAACGAATGTATCTTCGCCAATAATTGTCAGAAGTTAGAATTTCTTTCAACATTATGAAGCACTTTTATATATTTTGACTCTGCATCAAAAGCTGAAAGTCTCGAAGTCATTTCGAGAAATTGACGTTTTAAGTTTCTGTTTCCAAATTCAAATGGATGTATCTTCGCCAATAATTGTCAGAAGTTAGAATTTCTTTCAACATTATGAAGCCCTTTTTATATATTTTGATTCTGCATCAAAAGCTGAAAATATGTAGTCTCGAAGTCATTTCGAGAAATTGACGTTTTAAGTTTCTGTTTCCAAATTCAAACGGACGTATCTTCGCCAATAATTGTCAGAAGTTAGAATTTCTTTCAACATTATGAAGCCCTTTTTATATATTTTGACTATGCATCAAAGGCTGAAAATATGTAGTCTCGAAGTCATTTCGAGAAATTGACGTTTTAAGTTTCTGTTTCCAAATTCAAACGGATGTATCTTCGCCAATAATTGTCAGAAGTTAGAATTTCTTTCAACATTATGAAGCCCTTTTTATATATTTTGATTCTGCATCAAAAGCTGAAAATATGTAGTCTCGAAGTCATTTCGAGAAATTGACGTTTTAAGTTTCTGTTTCCAAATTCAAACGGATGTATCTTCGCCAATAATTATCAGAAGTTAGAATTTCTTTCAACATTATGAAGCCCTTTTATATATTTTGATTCTGCATCAAATGCTGAAAATATGTAGTCGCGAAGTCATTTCGAAAAAATTGACGCATTAAGTTTCGGTTTCCAAATTCAAACGGATGTATCTTCGCCAATAATTGTCAGAAGTTAGAATTTCTTTCAACATTATGAAGCCCTTTTTATATATTTTGATTCTGCATCAAAAGCTGAAAATATGTAGTCTCGAAGTCATTTCGCGAAATTGACGTTTTAAGTTTCTGTTTCCAAATTCAAATGGATGTATCTTCGCCAATAATTGTCAGAAGTTAGAATTTCTTTCAACATTATGAAGCCCTTTTTATATATTTTGACTCTGCATCAAAAGCTGAAAGTCTCGAAGTCATTTCGAGAAATTGACGTTTTAAGTTTCTGTTTCCAAATTCAAACGGATGTATCTTCGCCAATAATTGTCAGAAGTTAGAATTTCTTTCAACATTATGAAGCCCTTTTTATATATTTTGACCCTGCATCAAAAGCTGAAAATATGTAGTCTCGAAGTCATTTCGAGAAATTGACGTTTTAAGTTTCTGTTTCCAAATTCAAACGGATGTATCTTCGCCAATAATTGTCAGAAGTTAGAATTTCTTTCAACATTATGAAGCCCTTTTTATATATTTTGATTCTGCATCAAAAGCTGAAAATATGTAGTCTCGAAGTCATTTCGAGAAATTGACGTTTTAAGTTTCTGTTTCCAAATTCAAACGGATGTATCTTCGCCAATAATTGTCAGAAGTTAGAATTTCTTTCAACATTATGAAGCACTTTTTATATATTTTGATTCTGCATCAAAAGCTGAAAGTCTCGAAGTCATTTCGAGATATTGGCGGTTTAAGTTTCTGTTTCCAAATTCAAACGGATGTATCTTCGCCAATAATTGTCAGAAGTTAGAATTTTTTTCAACATTATGAAGCCCTTTTTATATATTTTGATTCTGCATCAAAAGCTGAAAATATGTAGTCTCGAAGTCATTTCGAGAAATTGACGTTTTAAGTTTCTGTTTCCAAATTCAAACGGATGTATCTTCGCCAATAATTGTCAGAAGTTAGAATTTCTTTCAACATTATGCAGCCCTTTTTATATATTTTGACTATGCATCAAAAGCTGAAAATATGAAGTCTCGAAGTCATTTCGAGAAATTGACGTTTTAAGTTTCTGTTTCCAAATTCAAACGGATGTATCTTCGCCAATAATTGTCAGAAGTTAGAATTTCTTTCAACATTATGAAGCCCTTTTTATATATTTTGACTCTGCTTCATAAGCTGAAAATACGTCGTCTCGAAGTCATTTACAGAAATTGACGTTTTAAGTTTCTGTTTCCTGAAGAAACGGATGTATCTTCGTCAGAGATTGTCAGAAGTGAAAATTTCTAAAATAATTATGAAGCCCTTTTTATATATTTTGATTCTGCATCACAAGCTGAAAATATGTAGTCGCGAAGTCATTTCGAGAAATTGACGTATTAAGTTTCGGTTTCCAAATTCAAACGGATGTATCTTCGCCAATAATTGTCAGAAGTTAGAATTTCTTTCAACATTATGAAGCCCTTTTTATATATTTTGATTCTGCATCAAAAGCTGAAAATATGTAGTCTCGAAGTCATTTCGAGATATTGGCGGCTTAAGTTTCTTTTCCCAAATTCAAACGGATGTATCTTCGCCAATAATTGGCAGAAGTCAGAATTTCTTTCAACATTATGAAGCCCTTTTTATATATTTTGACCCTGCATCAAAAGCTGAAAATATGTAGTCTCAAAGTCATTTCGAGAAATTGACGTTTTAAGTTTCGGTTTCCAAATTCAACCGGATGTATCTTCGCCAATAATTGTCAGAAGTCAGAATTTCTTTCAACATTATGAAGCCCTTTTTATATATTTTGATTCTGAATCAAAAGCTGAAAATATGTAGTCGCGAAGTCATTTCGAGAAATTGACGTTTTAAGTTTCTGTTTCCAAATTCAAACGGATGTATCTTCGCCAATAATTGTCAGAAGTTAGAATTTCTTTCAACATTATGAAGCCCTTTTTATATATTTTGATTCTGCATCAAAAGCTGAAAATATGTAGTCTCGAAGTCATTTCGAGAAATTGACGTTTTAAGTTTCTGTTTCCAAATTCAAACGGATGTATCTTCGCCAATAATTGTCAGAAGTTAGAATTTCTTTCAACATTATGAAGCCCTTTTTATATATTTTGATTCTGCATCAAAAGCTGAAAATATGTAGTCTCGAAGTCATTTCGAGAAATTGACGTTTTAAGTTTCGGTTTCCAAATTCAACCGGATGTATCTTCGCCAATAATTGTCAGAAGTCAGAATTTCTTTCAACATTATGAAGCACTTTTTATATATTTTGACTCTGCATCAAAAGCTGAAAGTCTCGAAGTCATTTCGAGAAATTGACGTTTTAAGTTTCTGTTTCCAAATTCAAATGGATGTATCTTCGCCAATAATTGTCAGAAGTTAGAATTTCTTTCAACATTATGAAGCCCTTTTTATATATTTTGACCCTGCATCAAAAGCTGAAAATATGTAGTCGCGAAGTCATTTCGAAAAAATTGACGTATTAAGTTTCGGTTTCCAAATTCAAAAGGATGTATCTTCGCCAATAATTGTCAGAAGTTAGAATTTCTTTCAACATTATGAAGCCCTTTTTATATATTTTGATTCTGCATCAAAAGCTGAAAATATGTTGTCTCGAAGTCATTTCGAGATATTGGCGGCTTAAGTTTCTTTTCCCAAATTCAAACGGATGTATCTTCGCCAATAATTGTCAGAAGTCAGAATTTCTTTCAACATTATGAAGCCCTTTTTACATATTTTGACTCTGCGTCAAAAGCTGAAAATATGTAGTCTCGAAGTCATTTCGAGAAATTGACGTTTTAAGTTTCGGTTTCCAAATTCAACCGGATGTATCTTCGCCAATAATTGTCAGAAGTTAGAATTTCTTTCAACATTATGAAGCCCTTTTTATATATTTTGATTCTGCATCAAAAGCTGAAAATATGTAGTCGCGAAGTCATTTCGAGAAATTGACGTTTTAAGTTTCTGTTTCCAAATTCAAACGGATGTATCTTCGCCAATAATTGTCAGAAGTTAGAATTTCTTTCAACATTGTGAAGCCCTTTTTATATATTTTGATTCTGCATCAAAAGCTGAAAATATGTAGTCTCGAAGTCATTTCGAGAAATTGACGTTTTAAGTTTCTGTTTCCAAATTCAAACAGATGTATCTTCGCCAATAATTGTCAGAAGTTAGAATTTCTTTCAACATTATGAAGCCCTTTTTATATATTTTGACCCTGCATCCAAAGCTGAAAATATGTAGTCTCGAAGTCATTTCGAGAAATTGACGTTTTAAGTTTCTGTTTCCAAATTCAAACGGATGTATCTTCGCCAATAATTGTCAGAAGTTAGAATTTCTTTCAACATTATGAAACCCTTTTTATATATTTTGACTCTGCATCAAAAGCTGAAAATATGTAGTCTCGAAGTCATTTCGAGAAATTGACGTTTTAAGTTTCGGTTTCCAAATTCAAACGGATGTATCTTCGCCAATAATTGTCAGAAGTTAGAATTTCTTTCAACATTATGAAGCCCTTTTTATATATTTTGATTCTGCATCAAAAGCTGAAAATATGTAGTCTCGAAGTCATTTCGAGAAATTGACGTTTTAAGTTTCTGTTTCCAAATTCAAACGGATGTATCTTCGCCAATAATTGTCAGAAGTTAGAATTTCTTTCAACATTATGAAGCCCTTTTTATATATTTTGACCCTGCATCAAAAGCTGAAAATATGTAGTCTCGAAGTCATTTCGAGAAATTGACGTTTTAAGTTTCTGTTTCCAAATTCAAACGGATGTATCTTCGCCAATAATTGTCAGAAGTTAGAATTTCTTTCAACATTATGAAGCCCTTTTTATATATTTTGATTCTGCATCAAAAGCTGAAAATATGTAGTCGCGAAGTCATTTCGAGAAATTGACGTTTTAAGTTTCTGTTTCCAAATTCAAACGGATGTATCTTCGCCAATAATTGTCAGAAGTTAGAATTTCTTTCAACATTATGAAGCACTTTTTATATATTTTGACTCTGCATCAAAAGCTGAAAGTCTCGAAGTCATTTCGAGAAATTGACGTTTTAAGTTTCTATTTCCAAATTCAAATGGATGTATCTTCGCCAATAATTGTCAGAAGTTAGAATTTCTTTCAACATTATGAAGCCCTTTTTATATATTTTGATTCTGCATCAAAAGCTGAAAATATGTAGTCGCGAAGTCATTTCGAGAAATTGACGTATTAAGTTTCGGTTTCCAAATTCAAACGGATGTATCTTCGCCAATAATTGTCAGAAGTTAGAATTTCTTTCAACATTATGAAGTGCTTTTTATATATTTTGATTCTGCATCAAAAGCTGAAAATATGTAGTCTCGAAGTCATTTCGAGAAATTGACGTTTTAAGTTTCTGTTTCCAAATTCAAACGGATGTATCTTCGCCAATAATTGTCAGAAGTTAGAATTTCTTTCAACAATATGAAGCCCTTTTTATATATTTTGATTCTGCATCAAAAGCTGAAAATATGTAGTCTCGAAGTCATTTCGAGAAATTGACGTTTTAAGTTTCTGTTTCGAAATTCAAATGGATGTATCTTCGCCAATAATTGTCAGAAGTTAGAATTTCTTTCAACATTATGAAGCCCTTTTTATATATTTTGACCCTGCATCAAAAGCTGAAAATATGTAGTCTCGAAGTCATTTCGAGAAATTGACGTTTTAAGTTTCTGTTTCCAAATTCAAACGGATGTATCTTCGCCAATAATTGTCAGAAGTTAGAATTTCTTTCAACATTATGAAGCCCTTTTTATATATTTTGATTCTGCATCAAAAGCTGAAAATATGTTGTCTCGAAGTCATTTCGAGATATTGGCGGCTTAAGTTTCTTTTCCCAAATTCAAACGGATGTATCTTCGCCAATAATTGTCAGAAGTCAGAATTTCTTTCAACATTATGAAGCCCTTTTTTACATATTTTGACTCTGCGTCAAAAGCTGAAAATATGTAGTCTCGAAGTCATTTCGAGAAATTGACGTTTTAAGTTTCGGTTTCCAAATTCAACCGGATGTATCTTCGCCAATAATTGTCAGAAGTTAGAATTTCTTTCAACATTATGAAGCCCTTTTTATATATTTTGATTCTGCATCAAAAGCTGAAAATATGTAGTCTCGAAGTCATTTCGAGATATTGGCGGCTTAAGTTTCTTTTCCCAAATTCAAACGGATGTATCTTCGCCAATAATTGTCAGAAGTCAGAATTTCTTTCAACATTATGAAGCCCTTTTTATATATTTTGACTCTGCGTCAAAAGCTGAAAATATGTAGTCTCGAAGTCATTTCGAGAAATTGACGTTTTAAGTTTCTGTTTCCAAATTCAAACGGATGTATCTTCGCCAATAATTGTCAGAAGTTAGAATTTCTTTCAACATTATGAAGCCCTTTTTATATATTTTAATTCTGCATCAAAAGCTGAAAATATGTAGTCTCGAAGTCATTTCGAGAAATTGACGTTTTAAGTTTCTGTTTCCAAATTCAAACGGATGTATCTTCGCCAATAATTGTCAGAAGTTAGAATTTCTTTCAACATTATGAAGCCCTTTTTACATATTTTGATTCTGCATCAAAAGCTGAAAATATGTAGTCTCGAAGTCATTTCGAGATATTGGCGGCTTAAGTTTCTTTCCCAAATCAAACGGATGTATCTTCGCCAATAATTGTCAGAAGTTAGAATTTCTTTCAACATTATGAAGCCCTTTTTACATATTTTGATTCTGCATCAAAAGCTGAAAATATGTAGTCTCGAAGTCATTTCGAGAAATTGACGTTTTAAGTTTCTGTTTCCAAATTCAAACGGATGTATCTTCGCCAATAATTGTCAGAAGTTAGAATTTCTTTCAACATTATGAAGCCCTTTTTACATATTTTGACTCTGCATCAAAAGCTGAAAATATGTAGTCGCGAAGTCATTTCGAGAAATTGACGTTTTAAGTTTCGGTTTCCAAATTCAACCGGATGTATCTTCGCCAATAATTGTCAGAAGTTAGAATTTCTTTCAACATTATGAAGCCCTTTTTATATATTTTGATTCTGCATCAAAAGCTGAAAATATGTAGTCGCGAAGTCATTTCGAGAAATTGACGTTTTAAGTTTCTGTTTCCAAATTCAAACGGATGTATCTTCGCCAATAATTGTCAGAAGTTAGAATTTCTTTCAACATTATGAAGCCCTTTTTATATATTTTGACTCTGCATCAAAAGCTGAAAATATGTAGTCTCGAAGTCATTTCGAGAAATTGACGTTTTAAGTTTCTGTTTCCAAATTCAAAAGGATGTATCTTCGCCAATAATTGTCAGAAGTCAGAATTTCTTTCAACATTATGAAGCCCTTTTTATATATTTTGATTCTGCATCAAAAGCTGAAAATATTTAGTCTCGAAGTCATTTCGAGAAATTGACGTTTTAAGTTTCTGTTTCCAAATTCAAACGGATGTATCTTCGCCAATAATTGTCAGAAGTTAGAATTTCTTTCAACATTATGAAGCCCTTTTTATATATTTTGATTCTGCATCAAAAGCTGAAAATATGTAGTCGCGAAGTCATTTCGAGAAATTGACGTTTTAAGTTTCTGTTTCCAAATTCAAACGGATGTATCTTCGCCAATAATTGTCAGAAGTTAGAATTTCTTTCAACATTATGAAGCCCTTTTTATATATTTTGATTCTGCATCAAAACCTGAAAATATGTAGTCGCGAAGTCATTTCGAGAAATTGACGTTTTAAGTTTCGGTTTCCAAATTCAAACGGATGTATCTTCGCCAATAATTGTCAGAAGTTAGAATTTCTTTCAACATTATGAAGCCCTTTTTATATATTTTGATTCTGCATCAAAAGCTGAAAATATGTAGTCTCGAAGTCATTTCGAGAAATTGACGTTTTAAGTTTCTGTTTCCAAATTCAAACGGATGTATCTTCGCCAATAATTGTCAGAAGTTAGAATTTCTTTCAACATTATGAAGCCCTTTTTATATATTTTGACCCTGCATCAAAAGCTGAAAATATTTAGTCTCGAAGTCATTTCGAGAAATTGACGTTTTAAGTTTCTGTTTCCAAATTCAAACGGATGTATCTTCGCCAATAATTGTCAGAAGTTAGAATTTCTTTCAACATTATGAAGCCCTTTTTATATATTTTGATTCTGCATCAAAAGCTGAAAATATGTAGTCGCGAAGTCATTTCGAGAAATTGACGTTTTAAGTTTCTGTTTCCAAATTCAAACGGATGTATCTTCGCCAATAATTGTCAGAAGTTAGAATTTCTTTCAACATTATGAAGCCCTTTTTATATATTTTGACCCTGCATCAAAAGCTGAAAATATGTAGTCTAGAAGTCATTTCGAGAAATTGACGTTTTAAGTTTCTGTTTCCAAATTCAAACCGATGTATCTTCGCCAATAATTGTCAGAAGTTAGAATTTCTTTCAACATTATGAAGCTCTTTTTATATATTTTGACTATGCATCAAAAGCTGAAAATATGTAGTCTCGAAGTCATTTCGAGAAATTGACGTTTTAAGTTTCGGTTTCCAAATTCAAACGGATGTATCTTCGCCAATAATTGTCAGAAGTTAGAATTTCTTTCAACATTATGAAGCCCTTTTTATATATTTTGATTCTGCATCAAAAGCTGAAAATATGTAGTCTCGAAGTCATTTCGAGAAATTGACGTTTTAAGTTTCTGTTTCCAAATTCAAATGGATGTATCTTCGCCAATAATTGTCAGAAGTTAGAATTTCTTTCAACATTATGAAGCCCTTTTTTTATATTTTGACTATGCATCAAAAGCTGAAAATATGTAGTCTTGAAGTCATTTCGAGAAATTGACGTTTTAAGTTTCTGTTTCCAAATTCAAACGGACGTATCTTCGCCAATAATTGTCAGAAGTTAGAATTTCTTTCAACATTATGAAGCCCTTTTTATATATTTTGACTATGCATCAAAGGCTGAAAATATGTAGTCTCGAAGTCATTTCGAGAAATTAACGTTTTAAGTTTCTGTTTCCAAATTCAAACGGATGTATCTTCGCCAATAATTGTCAGAAGTTAGAATTTCTTTCAACATTATGAATCCCTTTTTATATATTTTGATTCTGCATCAAAAGCTGAAAATATGTAGTCTCGAAGTCATTTCGAGAAATTGACGTTTTAAGTTTCTGTTTCCAAATTCAAACGGATGTATCTTCGCCAATAATTGTCAGAAGTTAGAATTTCTTTCAACATTATGAAGCCCTTTTTATATATTTTGATTCTGCATCAAAAGCTGAAAATATGTAGTCTCGAAGTCATTTCGAGAAATTGACGTTTTAAGTTTCTGTTTCCAAATTCAAACGGATGTATCTTCGCCAATAATTGTCAGAAGTTAGAATTTCTTTCAACATTATGAAGCCCTTTTTATATATTTTGATTCTGCATCAAAAGCTGAAAATATGTAGTCGCGAAGTCATTTCGAGAAATTGACGTATTAAGTTTCGGTTTCCAAATTCAAACGGATGTATCTTCGCCAATAATTGTCAGAAGTTAGAATTTCTTTCAACATTATGAAGCCCTTTTTATATATTTTGATTCTGCATCAAAAGCTGAAAATATGTTGTCTCGAAGTCATTTCGAGATATTGGCGGCTTAAGTTTCTTTTCCCAAATTCAAACGGATGTATCTTCGCTAATAATTGTCAGAAGTTAGAATTTCTTTCAACATTATGAAGCCCTTTTTACATATTTTGACTCTGCATCAAAAGCTGAAAATATGTAGTCTCGAAGTCATTTCGAGAAATTGACGTTTTAAGTTTCTGTTTCCAAATTCAAACGGATGTATCTTCGCCAATAATTGTCAGAAGTTAGAATTTCTTTCAACATTATGAAGCCCTTTTTATATATTTTGATTCTGCATCAAAAGCTGAAAATATGTAGTCGCGAAGTCATTTCGAGAAATTGACGTTTTAAGTTTCTGTTTCCAAATTCAAACGGATGTATCTTCGCCAATAATTGTCAGAAGTTAGAATTTCTTTCAACATTATGAAGCCCTTTTTATATATTTTGATTCTGCATCAAAAGCTGAAAATATGTAGTCTTGAAGTCATTTCGAGAAATTGACGTTTTAAGTTTCTGTTTCTAAATTCAAACGGATGTATCTTCGCCAATAATTGTCAGAAGTTAGAATTTCTTTCAACATTGTGAAGCCCTTTTTATATATTTTGACCTTGCATCAAAAGCTGAAAATATGTAGTCTCGAAGTCATTTCGAGAAATTGACGTTTTAAGTTTCTGTTTCCAAATTCAAACGGATGTATCTTCGCCAATAATTGTCAGAAGTTAGAATTTCTTTCAACATTATGAAACCCTTTTTATATATTTTGACCCTGCATCAAAAGCTGAAAATATGTAGTCTCGAAGTCATTTCGAGAAATTGACGTTTTAAGTTTCTGTTTCCAAATTCAAACGGATGTATCTTCGCCAATAATTGTCAGAAGTTAGAATTTCTTTCAACATTATGAAGCCCTTTTTATATATTTTGATTCTGCATCAAAAGCTGAAAATATGTAGTCTCGAAGTCATTTCGAGAAATTGACGTTTTAAGTTTCTGTTTCCAAATTCAAACGGATGTATCTTCGCCAATAATTGTCAGAAGTTAGAATTTCTTTCAACATTATGAAGCCCTTTTTATATATTTTGACCCTGCATCAAAAGCTGAAAATATGTAGTCTCGAAGTTTCTGTTTCCAAATTCAAACGGATGTATCTTCGCCAATAATTGTCAGAAGTTAGAATTTCTTTCAACATTATGAAGCCCTTTTTATATATTTTGACCCTGCATCAAAAGCTGAAAATATGTAGTCTCGAAGTCATTTCGAGAAATTGACGTTTTAAGTTTCTGTTTCCAAATTCAAACGGATGTATCTTCGCCAATAATTGTCAGAAGTTAGAATTTCTTTCAACATTATGAAGCCCTTTTTATATATTTTGATTCTGCATCAAAAGCTGAAAATATGTAGTCTCGAAGTCATTTCGAGAAATTGACGTTTTAAGTTTCTGTTTCCAAATTCAAACGGATGTATCTTCGCCAATAATTGTCAGAAGTTAGAATTTCTTTCAACATTATGAAGCCCTTTTTATATATTTTGACTCTGCATCAAAAGCTGTAAGTCTCGAAGTCATTTCGAGAAATTGACGTTTTAAGTTTCTGTTTCCAAATTCAAACGGATGTATCTTCGCCAATAATTGTCAGAAGTTAGAATTTCTTTCAACATTATGAAGCCCTTTTTATATATTTTGATTCTGCATCAAAAGCTGAAAATATGTAGTCTCGAAGTCATTTCGAGAAATTGACGTTTTAAGTTTCTGTTTCCAAATTCAAACGGATGTATCTTCGCCAATAATTGTCAGAAGTTAGAATTTCTTTCAACATTATGAAGCCCTTTTTATATATTTTGATTCTGCATCAAAAGCTGAAAATATGTAGTCTCGAAGTCATTTCGCGAAATTGACGTTTTAAGTTTCTGTTTCCAAATTCAAATGGATGTATCTTCGCCAATAATTGTCAGAAGTTAGAATTTCTTTCAACATTATGAAGCCCTTTTTATATATTTTGACTCTGCATCAAAAGCTGAAAGTCTCGAAGTCATTTCGAGAAATTGACGTTTTAAGTTTCTGTTTCCAAATTCAAACGGATGTATCTTCGCCAATAATTGTCAGAAGTTAGAATTTCTTTCAACATTATGAAGCCCTTTTTATATATTTTGATTCTGCATCAAAAGCTGAAAATATGTAGTCTCGAAGTCATTTCGAGAAATTGACGTTTTAAGTTTCTGTTTCCAAATTCAAACGGATGTATCTTCGCCAATAATTGTCAGAAGTTAGAATTTCTTTCAACATTATGAAGCCCTTTTTATATATTTTGACCCTGCATCAAAAGCTGAAAATATGTAGTCTCGAAGTCATTTCGAGAAATTGACGTTTTAAGTTTCTGTTTCCAAATTCAAACGGATGTATCTTCGCCAATAATTGTCAGAAGTTAGAATTTCTTTCAACATTATGAAGCCCTTTTTATATATTTTGACCCTGCATCAAATGCTGAAAATATGTAGTCGCGAAGTCATTTCGAAAAAATTGACGCATTAAGTTTCGGTTTCCAAATTCAAACGGATGTATCTTCGCCAATAATTGTCAGAAGTTAGAATTTCTTTCAACATTATGAAGCCCTTTTTATATATTTTGATTCTGCATCAAAAGCTGAAAATATGTAGTCTGGAAGTCATTTCGCGAAATTGACGTTTTAAGTTTCTGTTTCCAAATTCAAACGGATGTATCTTCGCCAATAATTGTCTGAAGTTAGAATTTCTTTCAACATTATGAAGCCCTTTTTATATATTTTGATCTGCATCAAAAGCTTAAAATATGTAGTCTCGAAGTCATTTCGAGAAATTTACGTTTTAAGTTTCGGTTTCCAAATTCAAACGGATGTATCTTCGCCAATAATTATCAGAAGTTAGAATTTCTTTCAACATTATGAAGCCCTTTTTATATATTTTGACCCTGCATCAAAAGCTGAAAATATGTAGTCTCGAAGTCATTTCGAGAAATTGACGTTTTAAGTTTCTGTTTCCAAATTCAAACGGATGTATCTTCGCCAATAATTGTCAGAAGTTAGAATTTCTTTCAACATTATGAAGCCCTTTTTATATATTTTGACCCTGCATCAAAAGCTGAAAATATGTAGTCTCGAAGTCATTTCGATAAATTGACGTTTTAAGTTTCTGTTTCCAAATTCAAACGGATGTATCTTCGCCAATAATTGTCAGAAGTTAGAATTTCTTTCAACATTATGAAGCACTTTTTATATATTTTGACTCCGCATCAAAAGCTGAAAGTCTCGAAGTCATTTCGAGAAACTGACGTTTTAAGTTTCTGTTTCCAAATTCAAATGGATGTATCTTCGCCAATAATTGTCAGAAGTTAGAATTTCTTTCAACATTATGAAGCCCTTTTTATATATTTTGATTCTGCATCAAAACCTGAAAATATGTAGTCTCGAAGTCATTTCGAGAAATTGACGTTTTAAGTTTCTGTTTCCAAATTCAAACGGACGTATCTTCGCCAATAATTGTCAGAAGTTAGAATTTCTTTCAACATTATGAAGCCCTTTTTATATATTTTGACTCTGCATCAAAAGCTGAAAATATGTAGTCTCGAAGTCATTTCGAGAAATTGACGTTTTAAGTTTCTGTTTCCAAATTCAAGCGGATGTATCTTCGCCAATAATTGTCAGAAGTTAGAATTTCTATCAACATTATGAAGCCCTTTTTATATATTTTGATTCTGCATCAAAAGCTGAAAATATGTAGTCTCGAAGTCATTTCGAGAAATTGACGTTTTAAGTTTCTGTTTCCAAATTCAAACGGATGTATCTTCGCCAATAATTGTCAGAAGTTAGAATTTCTTTCAACATTATGAAGCCCTTTTTATATATTTTGATTCTGCATCAAAAGCTGAAAATATGTAGTCTCGAAGTCATTTCGAGAAATTGACGTTTTAAGTTTCTGTTTCCAAATTCAAACGGATGTATCTTCGCCAATAATTGTCAGAAGTTAGAATTTCTTTCAACATTATGAAGCCCTTTTTATATATTTTGACTCTGCATCAAAAGCTGAAAGTCTCGAAGTCATTTCGAGAAATTGACGTTTTAAGTTTCTGTTTCCAAATTCAAATGGATGTATCTTCGCCAATAATTGTCAGAAGTTAGAATTTCTTTCAACATTATGAAGCCCTTTTTATATATTTTGATTCTGCATCAAAAGCTGAAAATATGTAGTCTCGAAGTCATTTCGAGAAATTGACGTTTTAAGTTTCTGTTTCCAAATTCAAACGGATGTATCTTCGCCAATAATTGTCAGAAGTTAGAATTTCTTTCAACATTATGAAGCCCTTTTTATATATTTTGACCCTGCATCAAAAGCTGAAAATATGTAGTCTCGAAGTCATTTCGAGAAATTGACGTTTTAAGTTTCTGTTTCCAAATTCAAACGGATGTATCTTCGCCAATAATTGTCAGAAGTTAGAATTTCTTTCAACATTATGAAGCCCTTTTTATATATTTTGACCCTGCATCAAATGCTGAAAATATGTAGTCGCGAAGTCATTTCGAAAAAATTGACGCATTAAGTTTCGGTTTCCAAATTCAAACGGATGTATCTTCGCCAATAATTGTCAGAAGTTAGAATTTCTTTCAACATTATGAAGCCCTTTTTATATATTTTGATTCTGCATCAAAAGCTGAAAATATGTAGTCTCGAAGTCATTTCGCGAAATTGACGTTTTAAGTTTCTGTTTCCAAATTCAAACGGATGTATCTTCGCCAATAATTGTCAGAAGTTAGAATTTCTTTCAACATTATGAAGCCCTTTTTATATATTTTGATTCTGCATCAAAAGCTGAAAATATGTAGTCTCGAAGTCATTTCGCGAAATTGACGCATTAAGTTTCGGTTTCCAAATTCAAACGGATGTATCTTCGCCAATAATTGTCAGAAGTTACAATTTCTTTCAACATTATGAAGCCCTTTTTATATATTTTGATTCTGCATCAAAAGCTGAAAATATGTAGTCTCGAAGTCATTTCGCGAAACTGACGTTTTAAGTTTCTGTTTCCAAATTCAAACGGATGTATCTTCGCCAATAATTGTCAGAAGTTAGAATTTCTTTCAACATTGTGAAGCCCTTTTTATATATTTTGATTCTGCATCAAAAGCTGAAAATATGTAGTCTCGAAGTCATTTCGAGAAATTGACGTTTTAAGTTTCTGTTTCCAAATTCAAACGGATGTATCTTCGCCAATAATTGTCAGAAGTTAGAATTTCTTTCAACATTATGAAGCCCTTTTTATATATTTTGACCCTGCATCAAAAGCTGAAAATATGTAGTCTCGAAGTCATTTCGAGAAATTGACGGCTTAAGTTTCTTTTCCCAAATTCAAACGGATGTATCTTCGCCAATAATTGTCAGAAGTCAGAATTTCTTTCAACATTATGAAGCCCTTTTTACATATTTTGACTCTGCGTCAAAAGCTGAAAATATGTAGTCTCGAAGTCATTTCGAGAAATTGACGTTTTAAGTTTCGGTTTCCAAATTCAACCGGATGTATCTTCGCCAATAATTGTCAGAAGTCAGAATTTCTTTCAACATTATGAAGCCCTTTTTATATATTTTGATTCTGCATCAAAAGCTGAAAATATGTAGTCGCGAGATCATTTCGAGAAATTGACGTTTTAAGTTTCTGTTTCCAAATTCAAACGGATGTATCTTCGCCAATAATTGTCAGAAGTTAGAATTTCTTTCAACATTATGAAGCCCTTTTTATATATTTTGATTCTGCATCAAAAGCTGAAAATATGTAGTCTCGAAGTCATTTCGAGAAATTGACGTTTTAAGTTTCTGTTTCCAAATTCAAACGGATGTATCTTCGCCAATAATTGTCAGAAGTTAGAATTTCTTTCAACATTATGAAGCCCTTTTTATATATGTTGATTCTGCATCAAAAGCTGAAAATATGTAGTCTCGAAGTCATTTCGAGAAATTGACGTTTTAAGTTTCTGTTTCCAAATTCAAACGGATGTATCTTCGCCAATAATTGTCAGAAGTTAGAATTTCTTTCAACATTATGAAGCCCTTTTTATATATTTTGACCCTGCATCAAAAGCTGAAAATATGTAGTCTCGAAGTCATTTCGAGAAATTGACGTTTTAAGTTTCTGTTTCCAAATTCAAACGGATGTATCTTCGCCAATAATTGTCAGAAGTTAGAATTTCTTTCAACATTATGAAGCCCTTTTTATATATTTTGACCCTGCATCAAAAGCTGAAAATATGTAGTCTCGAAGTCATTTCGAGAAATTGACGTTTTAAGTTTCTGTTTCCAAATTCAAACGGATGTATCTTCGCCAATAATTGTCAGAAGTTAGAATTTCTTTCAACATTATGAAGCCCTTTTTATATATTTTGATTCTGCATCAAAAGCTGAAAATATGTAGTCTCGAAGTCATTTCGAGAAATTGACGTTTTAAGTTTCTGTTTCCAAATTCAAACGGATGTATCTTCGCCAATAATTGTCAGAAGTTAGAATTTCTTTCAACATTATGAAGCACTTTTTATATATTTTGACTCTGCATCAAAAGCTGAAAGTCTCGAAGTCATTTCGAGAAATTGACGTTTTAAGTTTCCATTTCCAAATTCAAATGGATGTATCTTCGCCAATAATTGTCAGAAGTTAGAATTTCTTTCAACATTATGAAGCCCTTTTTATATATTTTGATTCTGCATCAAAAGCTGAAAATATGTAGTCTCGAAGTCATTTCGCGAAATTGACGTATTAAGTTTCGGTTTCCAAATTCAAACGGATGTATCTTCGCCAATAATTGTCAGAAGTTAGAATTTCTTTCAACATTATGAAGCCCTTTTTATATATTTTGATTCTGCATCAAAAGCTGAAAATATGTAGTCTTGAAGTCATTTCGAGAAATTGACGTTTTAAGTTTCTGTTTCCAAATTCAAACTGATGTATCTTCGCCAATAATTGTCAGAAGTTAGAATTTCTTTCAACATTATGAAGCCCTTTTTATATATTTTGATTCTGCATCAAAAGCTGAAAATATGTAGTCTCGAAGTCATTTCGAGAAATTGACGTTTTAAGTTTCTGTTTCGAAATTCAAACGGATGTATCTTCGCCAATAATTGTCAGAAGTTAGAATTTCTTTCAACATTATGAAGCCCTTTTTATATATTTTGACCCTGCATCAAAAGCTGAAAATATGTAGTCTCGAAGTCATTTCGAGAAATTGACGTTTTAAGTTTCTGTTTCCAAATTCAAACGGATGTATCTTCGCCAATAATTGTCAGAAGTTAGAATTTCTTTCAACATTATGAAGCCCTTTTTATATATTTTGACCCTGCATCAAAAGCTGAAAATGTGTAGTCTCGAAGTCATTTCGCGAAATTGACGTTTTAAGTTTCTGTTTCCAAATTCAAACGGATGTATCTTCGCCAATAATTGTCAGAAGTTAGAATTTCTTTCAACATTATGAAGCACTTTTTATATATTTTGACTCTGCATCAAAAGCTGAAAGTCTCGAAATCATTTCGAGAAATTGACGTTTTAAGTTTCTGTTTCCAAATTCAAATGGATGTATCTTCGCCAATAATTGTCAGAAGTTAGAATTTCTTTCAACATTATGAAGCCCTTTTTATATATTTTGATTCTGCATCAAAACCTGAAAATATGTAGTCTCGAAGTCATTTCGAGAAATTGACGTTTTAAGTTTCTGTTTCCAAATTCAAATGGATGTATCTTCGCCAATAATTGTCAGAAGTTAGAATTTCTTTCAACATTATGAAGCCCTTTTTATATATTTTGACTCTGCATCAAAAGCTGAAAGTCTCGAAGTCATTTCGAGAAATTGACGTTTTAAGTTTCTGTTTCCAAATTCAAACGGATGTATCTTCGCCAATAATTGTCAGAAGTTAGAATTTCTTTCAACATTATGAAGCACTTTTTATATATTTTGACCCTGCATCAAAAGCTGAAAATATGTAGTCTCGAAGTCATTTCGAGAAATTGACGTTTTAAGTTTCTGTTTCCAAATTCAAACGGATGTATCTTCGCCAATAATTGTCAGAAGTTAGAATTTCTTTCAACATTATGAAGCCCTTTTTATATATTTTGACCCTGCATCAAATGCTGAAAATATGTAGTCGCGAAGTCATTTCGAAAAAATTGACGCATTAAGTTTCGGCTTTCAAATTCAAACGGATGTATCTTCGCCAATAATTGTCAGAAGTTAGAATTTCTTTCAACATTATGAAGCCCTTTTTATATATTTTGACTCTGCATCAAAAGCTGAAAGTCTCGAAGTCATTTCGAAAAATTGACGTTTTAAGTTTCTGTTTCCAAATTCAAACGGATGTATCTTCGCCAATAATTGTCAGAAGTTAGAATTTCTTTCAACATTATGAAGCCCTTTTTATATATTTTGACCCTGCATCAAATGCTGAAAATATGTAGTCTCGAAGTCATTTCGAGAAATTTACGTTTTAAGTTTCTGTTTCCAAATTCAAACGGATGTATCTTCGCCAATAATTGTCAGAAGTTAGAATTTCTTTCAACATTATGAAGCACTTTTTATATATTTTGACCCTGCATCAAAAGCTGAAAATATGTAGTCTCGAAGTCATTTCGAGAAATTGACGTTTTAAGTTTCTGTTTCCAAATTCAAACGGATGTATCTTCGCCAATAATTGTCAGAAGTTAGAATTTCTTTCAACATTATGAAGCCCTTTTTATATATTTTGACCCTGCATCAAATGCTGAAAATATGTAGTCTCGAAGTCATTTCGAGAAATTGACAATTTTAAGTTTCTGTTTCCAAATTCAAACGGATGTATCTTCGCCAATAATTGTCAGAAGTTAGAATTTCTTTCAACATTATGAAGCCCTTTTTATATATTTTGACCCTGCATCAAAAGCTGAAAATGTGTAGTCTCGAAGTCATTTCGCGAAATTGACGTTTTAAGTTTCTGTTTCCAAATTCAAACGGATGTATCTTCGCCAATAATTGTCAGAAGTTAGAATTTCTTTCAACATTATGAAGCACTTTTTATATATTTTGACTCTGCATCAAAAGCTGAAAGTCTCGAAATCATTTCGAGAAATTGACGTTTTAAGTTTCTGTTTCCAAATTCAAATGGATGTATCTTCGCCAATAATTGTCAGAAGTTAGAATTTCTTTCAACATTATGAAGCCCTTTTTATATATTTTGATTCTGCATCAAAACCTGAAAATATGTAGTCTCGAAGTCATTTCGAGAAATTGACGTTTTAAGTTTCTGTTTCCAAATTCAAATGGATGTATCTTCGCCAATAATTGTCAGAAGTTAGAATTTATTTCAACATTATGAAGCCCTTTTTATATATTTTGACTCTGCATCAAAAGCTGAAAGTCTCGAAGTCATTTCGAGAAATTGACGTTTTAAGTTTCTGTTTCCAAATTCAAACGGATGTATCTTCGCCAATAATTGTCAGAAGTTAGAATTTCTTTCAACATTATGAAGCACTTTTTATATATTTTGACCCTGCATCAAAAGCTGAAAATATGTAGTCTCGAAGTCATTTCGAGAAATTGACGTTTTAAGTTTCTGTTTCCAAATTCAAACGGATGTATCTTCGCCAATAATTGTCAGAAGTTAGAATTTCTTTCAACATTATGAAGCCCTTTTTATATATTTTGACCCTGCATCAAATGCTGAAAATATGTAGTCGCGAAGTCATTTCGAAAAAATTGACGCATTAAGTTTCGGCTTTCAAATTCAAACGGATGTATCTTCGCCAATAATTGTCAGAAGTTAGAATTTCTTTCAACATTATGAAGCCCCTTTTTATATATTTTGACTCTGCATCAAAAGCTGAAAATATGTAGTCTCGAAGTCATTTCGAGAAATTGACGTTTTAAGTTTCGGTTTCCAAATTCAAACGGATGTATCTTCGCCAATAATTGTCAGAAGTTAGAATTTCTTTCAACATTATGAAGCACTTTTTATATATTTTGACCCTGCATCAAAAGCTGAAAATATGTAGTCTCGAAGTCATTTCGAGAAATTGACGTTTTAAGTTTCTGTTTCCAAATTCAAACGGATGTATCTTCGCCAATAATTGTCAGAAGTTAGAATTTCTTTCAACATTATGAAGCCCTTTTTATATATTTTGACCCTGCATCAAATGCTGAAAATATGCAGTCGCGAAGTCATTTCGAAAAAATTGACGCATTAAGTTTCGGTTTTCAAATTCAAACGGATGTATCTTCGCCAATAATTGTCAGAAGTTAGAATTTTTTCAATATTATGAAGCCCTTTTTATATATTTTGATTCTGCATCAAAAGCTGAAAATATGTAGTCTCGAAGTCATTTCGCGAAATTGACGTTTTAAGTTTCTGTTTCCAAATTCAAACGGATGTATCTTCGCCAATAATTGTCAGAAGTTAGAATTTCTTTCAACATTATGAAGCCCTTTTTATATATTTTGATTCTGCATCAAAAGCTGAAAATATGTAGTCTCGAAGTCATTTCGCGAAATTGACGCATTAAGTTTCGGTTTCCAAATTCAAACGGATGTATCTTCGCCAATAATTGTCAGAAGTTACAATTTCTTTCAACATTATGAAGCCCTTTTTATATATTTTGATTCTGCATCAAAAGCTGAAAATATGTAGTCTCGAAGTCATTTCGAGAAATTGACGTTTTAAGTTTCTGTTTCCAAATTCAAACGGATGTATCTTCGCCAATAATTGTCAGAAGTTAGAATTTCTTTCAACATTGTGAAGCCCTTTTTATATATTTTGATTCTGCATCAAAAGTTGAAAATATGTAGTCTCGAAGTCATTTCGAGAAATTGACGTTTTAAGTTTCTGTTTCCAAATTCAAACGGATGTATCTTCGCCAATAATTGTCAGAAGTTAGAATTTCTTTCAACATTATGAAGCCCTTTTATATATTTTGACCCTGCATCAAAAGCTGAAAATATGTAGTCTCGAAGTCATTTCGAGAAATTGACGTTTTAAGTTTCTGTTTCCAAATTCAAACGGATGTATCTTCGCCAATAATTGTCAGAAGTTAGAATTTCTTTCAACATTATGAAGTCCTTTTTATATATTTTGACTATGCATCAAAAGCTGAAAATATGTAGTCTCGAAGTCATTTCGAGAAATTGACGTTTTAAGTTTCTGTTTCCAAATTCAAACGGATGTATCTTCGCCAATAATTGTCAGAAGTTAGAATTTCTTTCAACATTATGAAGCCCTTTTTATATATTTTGACCCTGCATCAAAAGCTGAAAATATGTAGTCTCGAAGTCATTTCGAGAAATTGACGTTTTAAGTTTCTGTTTCCAAATTCAAACGGATGTATCTTCGCCAATAATTGTCAGAAGTTAGAATTTCTTTCAACATTATGAAGCACTTTTTATATATTTTGACCCTGCATCAAAAGCTGAAAATATGTAGTCTCGAAGTCATTTCGAGAAATTGACGTTTTAAGTTTCTGTTTCCAAATTCAAACGGATGTATCTTCGCCAATAATTGTCAGAAGTTAGAATTTCTTTCAACATTATGAAGCCCTTTTTATATATTTTGACCCTGCATCAAAAGCTGAAAATGTGTAGTCTCGAAGTCATTTCGCGAAATTGACGTTTTAAGTTTCTGTTTCCAAATTCAAACGGATGTATCTTCGCCAATAATTGTCAGAAGTTAGAATTTCTTTCAACATTATGAAGCACTTTTTATATATTTTGACTCTGCATCAAAAGCTGAAAGTCTCGAAATCATTTCGAGAAATTGACGTTTTAAGTTTCTGTTTCCAAATTCAAATGGATGTATCTTCGCCAATAATTGTCAGAAGTTAGAATTTCTTTCAACATTATGAAGCCCTTTTTATATATTTTGATTCTGCATCAAAACCTGAAAATATGTAGTCTCGAAGTCATTTCGAGAAATTGACGTTTTAAGTTTCTGTTTCCAAATTCAAATGGATGTATCTTCGCCAATAATTGTCAGAAGTTAGAATTTCTTTCAACATTATGAAGCCCTTTTTATATATTTTGACTCTCGAAGTCATTTCGAGAAATTGACGTTTTAAGTTTCTGTTTCCAAATTCAAACGGATGTATCTTCGCCAATAATTGTCAGAAGTTAGAATTTCTTTCAACATTATGAAGCCCTTTTTATATATTTTGACCCTGCATCAAATGCTGAAAATATGTAGTCGCGAAGTCATTTCGAAAAAATTGACGCATTAAGTTTCGGTTTTCAAATTCAAACGGATGTATCTTCGCCAATAATTGTCAGAAGGTAGAATTTGTTTCAATATTATGAAGCCCTTTTTATATATATGGATTCTGCATCAAAAGCTGAAAATATGTAGTCTCGAAGTCATTTCGCGAAATTGACGTTTGAAGTTTCTGTTTCAAATTCAAACGGATGTATCTTCGCCAATACTTGTCGAATGTAGAATTTCTCTCAACATTGTGAAGCCGTTTTGAGTATTTCGATTCTGCATCAAAAGCTGAAAATATGTAGTCTCGAAGTCATTTCGAGAAATTGACGTTTTAAGTTTCTGTTTCCAAATTCAAACGGATGTATCTTCGCCAATAATTGTCAGAAGTTACAATTTCTTTCAACATTATGAAGCCCTTTTTATATATTTTGATTCTGCATCAAAAGCTGAAAATATGTAGTCTCGAAGTCATTTCGCGAAATTGACGTTTTAAGTTTCTGTTTCCAAATTCAAACGGATGTATCTTCGCCAATAATTGTCAGAAGTTAGAATTTCTTTCAACATTGTGAAGCCCTTTTTATATATTTTGATTCTGCATCAAAAGCTGAAAATATGTAGTCTCGAAGTCATTTCGAGAAATTGACGTTTTAAGTTTCTGTTTCCAAATTCAAACGGATGTATCTTCGCCAATAATTGTCAGAAGTTAGAATTTCTTTCAACATTATGAAGCACTTTTTATATATTTTGACCCTGCATCAAAAGCTGAAAATATGTAGTCTCGAAGTCATTTCGAGAAATTGACGTTTTAAGTTTCTGTTTCCAAATTCAAATGGATGTATCTTCGCCAATAATTGTCAGAAGTTAGAATTTCTTTCAACATTATGAAGCCCTTTTTATATATTTTGATTCTGCATCAAAAGCTGAAAATATGTAGTCTCGAAGTCATTTCGAGAAATTGACGTTTTAAGTTTCTGTTTCCAAATTCAAACGGATGTATCTTCGCCAATAATTGTCAGAAGTTAGAATTTCTTTCAACATTATGAAGCCCTTTTTATATATTTTGACCCTGCATCAAAAGCTGAAAATATGTAGTCTCGAAGTCATTTCGAGAAATTGACGTTTTAAGTTTCTGTTTCCAAATTTAAACTGATGTATCTTCGCCAATAATTGTCAGAAGTTAGAATTTCTTTCAACATTATGAAGCCCTTTTTATATATTTTGATTCTGCATCAAAAGCTGAAAATATGTAGTCTCGAAGTCATTTCGCGAAATTGACGTTTTAAGTTTCTGTTTCCAAATTCAAATGGATGTATCTTCGCCAATAATTGTCAGAAGTTAGAATTTCTTTCAACATTATGAAGCCCTTTTTATATATTTTGACTCTGCATCAAAAGCTGAAAGTCTCGAAGTCATTTCGAGAAATTGACGTTTTAAGTTTCTGTTTCCAAATTCAAACGGATGTATCTTCGCCAATAATTGTCAGAAGTTAGAATTTCTTTCAACATTATGAAGCCCTTTTTATATATTTTGATTCTGCATCAAAAGCTGAAAATATGTAGTCTCGAAGTCATTTCGAGAAATTGACGTTTTAAGTTTCTGTTTCCAAATTCAAACGGATGTATCTTCGCCAATAATTGTCAGAAGTTAGAATTTCTTTCAACATTATGAAGCACTTTTTATATATTTTGACTCTGCATCAAAAGCTGAAAATATGTAGTCTCGAAGTCATTTCGAGAAATTGACGTTTTAAGTTTCTGTTTCCAAATTCAAACGGATGTATCTTCGCCAATAATTGTCAGAAGTTAGAATTTCTTTCAACATTATGAAGCCCTTTTTATATATTTTGACCCTGCATCAAATGCTGAAAATATGTAGTCGCGAAGTCATTTCGAAAAAATTGACGCATTAAGTTTCGGTTTCCAAATTCAAACGGATGTATCTTCGCCAATAATTGTCAGAAGTTAGAATTTCTTTCAATATTATGAAGCCCTTTTTATATATTTTGATTCTGCATCAAAAGCTGAAAATATGTAGTCTCGAAGTCATTTCGCGAAATTGACGTTTTAAGTTTCTGTTTCCAAATTCAAACGGATGTATCTTCGCCAATAATTGTCAGAAGTTAGAATTTCTTTCAACATTATGAAGCCCTTTTTATATATTTTGATTCTGCATCAAAAGCTGAAAATATGTAGTCTCGAAGTCATTTCGCGAAATTGACGCATTAAGTTTCGGTTTCCAAATTCAAACGGATGTATCTTCGCCAATAATTGTCAGAAGTTACAATTTCTTTCAACATTATGAAGCCCTTTTTATATATTTTGATTCTGCATCAAAAGCTGAAAATATGTAGTCTCGAAGTCATTTCGCGAAATTGACGTTTTAAGTTTCTGTTTCCAAATTCAAACGGATGTATCTTCGCCAATAATTGTCAGAAGTTAGAATTTCTTTCAACATTGTGAAGCCCTTTTTATATATTTTGATTCTGCATCAAAAGCTGAAAATATGTAGTCTCGAAGTCATTTCGAGAAATTGACGTTTTAAGTTTCTGTTTCCAAATTCAAACGGATGTATCTTCGCCAATAATTGTCAGAAGTTAGAATCTTTCAACATTATGAAGCACTTTTTATATATTTTGACCCTGCATCAAAAGCTGAAAATATGTAGTCTCGAAGTCATTTCGAGAAATTGACGTTTTAAGTTTCTGTTTCCAAATTCAAATGGATGTATCTTCGCCAATAATTGTCAGAAGTTAGAATTTCTTTCAACATTATGAAGCCCTTTTTATATATTTTGATTCTGCATCAAAAGCTGAAAATATGTAGTCTCGAAGTCATTTCGAGAAATTGACGTTTTAAGTTTCTGTTTCCAAATTCAAACGGATGTATCTTCGCCAATAATTGTCAGAAGTTAGAATTTCTTTCAACATTATGAAGCCCTTTTTATATATTTTGACCCTGCATCAAAAGCTGAAAATATGTAGTCTCGAAGTCATTTCGAGAAATTGACGTTTTAAGTTTCTGTTTCCAAATTCAAACGGATGTATCTTCGCCAATAATTGTCAGAAGTTAGAATTTCTTTCAACATTATGAAGTCCTTTTTATATATTTTGATTCTGCATCAAAAGCTGAAAATATGTAGTCTCGAAGTCATTTCGAGAAATTGACGTTTTAAGTTTCTGTTTCCAAATTCAAACGGATGTATCTTCGCCAATAATTGTCAGAAGTTAGAATTTCTTTCAACATTATGAAGCCCTTTTTATATATTTTGATTCTGCATCAAAAGCTGAAAATTGTAAGTCTCGAAGTCATTTCGAGAAATTGACGTTTTAAGTTTCTGTTTCCAAATTCAAACGGATGTATCTTCGCCAATAATTGTCAGAAGTTAGAATTTCTTTCAACATTATGAAGCCCATTTTATATATTTTGATTCTGCATCAAAAGCTGAAAATATGTAGTCTCGAAGTCATTTCGAGAAATTGACGTTTTAAGTTTCTGTTTCCAAATTCAAACGGACGTATCTTCGCCAATAATTGTCAGAAGTTAGAATTTCTTTCAACATTATGAAGCCCTTTTTATATATTTTGACTATGCATCAAAGGCTGAAAATATGTAGTCTCGAAGTCATTTCGAGAAATTGACGTTTTAAGTTTCTGTTTCCAAATTCAAACGGATGTATCTTCGCCAATAATTGTCAGAAGTTAGAATTTCTTTCAACATTATGAAGCCCTTTTTATATATTTTGACCCTGCATCAAAAGCTGAAAATATGTAGTCTCGAAGTCATTTCGAGAAATTGACGTTTTAAGTTTCTGTTTCCAAATTCAAACGGATGTATCTTCGCCAATAATTGTCAGAAGTTAGAATTTCTTTCAACATTATGAAGCCCTTTTTATATATTTTGATTCTGCATCAAAAGCTGAAAATATGTAGTCGCGAAGTCATTTCGAAAAAATTGACGCATTAAGTTTCGGTTTCCAAATTCAAACGGATGTATCTTCGCCAATAATTGTCAGAAGTCAGAATTTCTTTCAACATTATGAAGCCCTTTTTATATATTTTGATTCTGCATCAAAAGCTGAAAATATGTAGTCTCGAAGTCATTTCGCGAAATTGACGTTTTAAGTTTCTGTTTCCAAATTCAAATGGATGTATCTTCGCCAATAATTGTCAGAAGTTAGAATTTCTTTCAACATTATGAAGCCCTTTTTATATATTTTGATTCTGCATCAAAAGCTGAAAATATGTAGTCTCGAAGTCATTTCGAGAAATTGACGTTTTAAGTTTCTGTTTCCAAATTCAAACGGATGTATCTTCGCCAATAATTGTCAGAAGTTAGAATTTCTTTCAACATTATGAAGCCCTTTTTATATATTTTGACTCTGCATCAAAAGCTGAAAATATGTAGTCTCGAAGTCATTTCGAGAAATTTACGTTTTAAGTTTCTGTTTCGAAATTCAAACGGATGTATCTTCGCCAATAATTGTCAGAAGTTAGAATTTCTTTCAACATTATGAAGCCCTTTTTATATATTTTGACCCTGCATCAAAAGCTGAAAATATGTAGTCTCGAAGTCATTTCGAAAAAATTGACGCATTAAGTTTCGGTTTCCAAATTCAAACGGATGTATCTTCGCCAATAATTGTCAGAAGTTAGAATTTCTTTCAACATTATGAAGCCCTTTTTATATATTTTGATTCTGCATCAAAAGCTGAAAATATGTAGTCTCGAAGTCATTTCGCGAAATTGACGTTTTAAGTTTCTGTTTCCAAATTCAAATGGATGTATCTTCGCCAATAATTGTCAGAAGTTAGAATTTCTTTCAACATTATGAAGCCCTTTTTATATATTTTGATTCTGCATCAAAAGCTGAAAATATGTAGTCTCGAAGTCATTTCGAGAAATTGACGTTTTAAGTTTCTGTTTCCAAATTCAAACGGATGTATCTTCGCCAATAATTGTCAGAAGTTAGAATTTCTTTCAACATTATGAAGCCCTTTTTATATATTTTGACCCTGCATCAAAAGCTGAAAATATGTAGTCTCGAAGTCATTTCGAGAAATTGACGTTTTAAGTTTCTGTTTCCAAATTCAAATGGATGTATCTTCGCCAATAATTGTCAGAAGTTAGAATTTCTTTCAACATTATGAAGCCCTTTTTATATATTTTGATTCTGCATCAAAAGCTGAAAATATGTAGTCTCGAAGTCATTTCGCGAAATTTACGTTTTAAGTTTCTGTTTCCAAATTCAAACGGATGTATCTTCGCCAATAATTGTCAGAAGTTAGAATTTCTTTCAACATTATGAAGCCCTTTTTATATATTTTGATTCTGCATCAAAAGCTGAAAATATGTAGTCTTGAAGTCATTTCGAGAAATTGACGTTTTAAGTTTCTGTTTCCAAATTCAAACGGATGTATCTTCGCCAATAATTGTCAGAAGTTAGAATTTCTTTCAACATTATGAAGCCCTTTTTATATATTTTGATTCTGCATCAAAAGCTGAAAATATGTAGTCTCGAAGTCATTTCGAGAAATTGACGTTTTAAGTTTCTGTTTCCAAATTCAAACGGATGTATCTTCGCCAATAATTGTCAGAAGTTAGAATTTCTTTCAACATTATGAAGCCCTTTTTATATATTTTGACCCTGCATCAAAAGCTGAAAATATGTAGTCTCGAAGTCATTTCGAGAAATTGACGTTTTAAGTTTCTGTTTCCAAATTCAAACGGATGTATCTTCGCCAATAATTGTCAGAAGTTAGAATTTCTTTCAACATTATGAAGCCCTTTTCATATATTTTGACTATGCATCAAAAGCTGAAAATATGTAGTCTCGAAGTCATTTCGAGAAATTGACGTTTTAAGTTTCTGTTTCCAAATTCAAACGGATGTATCTTCGCCAATAATTGTCAGAAGTTAGAATTTCTTTCAACATTATGAAGCCCTTTTTATATATTTTGATTCTGCATCAAAAGCTGAAAATATGTAGTCTCGAAGTCATTTCGAGAAATTGACGTTTTAAGTTTCTGTTTCCAAATTCAAACGGATGTATCTTCGCCAATAATTGTCAGAAGTTAGAATTTCTTTCAACATTATGAAGCCCTTTTTATATATTTTGATTCTGCATCAAAAGCTGAAAATATGTAGTCTCGAAGTCATTTCGAGAAATTGACGTTTTAAGTTTCTGTTTCCAAATTCAAACGGATGTATCTTCGCCAATAATTGTCAGAAGTTAGAATTTCTTTCAACATTATGCAGCCCTTTTTATATATTTTGACCCTGCATCAAAAGCTGAAAATATGTAGTCTCGAAGTCATTTCGAGAAATTGACGTTTTAAGTTTCTGTTTCCAAATTCAAACGGATGTATCTTCGCCAATAATTGTCAGAAGTTAGAATTTCTTTCAACATTATGAAGCCCTTTTTATATATTTTGACCCTGCATCAAAAGCTGAAAATATGTAGTCTCGAAGTCATTTCGAGAAATTGACGTTTTAAGTTTCTGTTTCCAAATTCAAACGGATGTATCTTCGCCAATAATTGTCAGAAGTTAGAATTTCTTTCAACATTATGAAGCCCTTTTTATATATTTTGATTCTGCATCAAAAGCTGAAAATATGTAGTCTCGAAGTCATTTCGCGAAATTGACGTTTTAAGTTTCTGTTTCCAAATTCAAATGGATGTATCTTCGCCAATAATTGTCAGAAGTTAGAATTTCTTTCAACATTATGAAGCCCTTTTTATATATTTTGACTCTGCATCAAAAGCTGAAAGTCTCGATTCGGTTTCCAAATTCAAACGGATGTATCTTCGCCAATAATTGTCAGAAGTTAGAATTTCTTTCAACATTATGAAGCCCTTTTTATATATTTTGATTCTGCATCAAAGGCTGAAAATATGTAGTCTCGAAGTCATTTCGAGAAATTGACGTTTTAAGTTTCTGTTTCCAAATTCAAACGGATGTATCTTCGCCAATAATTGTCAGAAGTTAGAATTTCTTTCAACATTATGAAGCCCTTTTTATATATTTTGATTCTGCATCAAAAGCTGAAAATATGTAGTCTCGAAGTCATTTCGAGAAATTGACGTTTTAAGTTTCTGTTTCCAAATTCAAACGGATGTATCTTCGCCAATAATTGTCAGAAGTTAGAATTTCTTTCAACATTATGAAGCCCTTTTTATATATTTTGATTCTGCATCAAAAGCTGAAAATATGTAGTCTCGAAGTCATTTCGAGAAATTGACGTTTTAAGTTTCTGTTTCCAAATTCAAACGGATGTATCTTCGCCAATAATTGTCAGAAGTTAGAATTTCTTTCAACATTATGAAGCCCTTTTTATATATTTTGACCCTGCATCAAAAGCTGAAAATATGTAGTCTCGAAGTCATTTCGCGAAATTGACGTTTTAAGTTTCTGTTTCCAAATTCAAATGGATGTATCTTCGCCAATAATTGTCAGAAGTTAGAATTTCTTTCAACATTATGAAGCCCTTTTTATATATTTTGATTCTGCATCAAAAGCTGAAAATATGTAGTCTCGAAGTCATTTCGAGAAATTGACGTTTTAAGTTTCTGTTTCCAAATTCAAACGGATGTATCTTCGCCAATAATTGTCAGAAGTTAGAATTTCTTTCAACATTATGAAGCCCTTTTTATATATTTTGATTCTGCATCAAAAGCTGAAAATATGTAGTCTCGAAGTCATTTCGAGAAATTGACGTTTTAAGTTTCTGTTTCCAAATTCAAACGGATGTATCTTCGCCAATAATTGTCAGAAGTTAGAATTTCTTTCAACATTATGAAGCACTTTTTATATATTTTGACCCTGCATCAAAAGCTGAAAATATGTAGTCTCGAAGTCATTTCGAGAAATTGACGTTTTAAGTTTCTGTTTCCAAATTCAAACGGATGTATCTTCGCCAATAATTGTCAGAAGTTAGAATTTCTTTCAACATTATGAAGCCCTTTTTATATATTTTGACCCTGCATCAAAAGCTGAAAATATGTAGTCTCGAAGTCATTTCGAGAAATTGACGTTTTAAGTTTCTGTTTCCAAATTCAAATGGATGTATCTTCGCCAATAATTGTCAGAAGTTAGAATTTCTTTCAACATTATGAAGCCCTTTTTATATATTTTGATTCTGCATCAAAAGCTGAAAATATGTAGTCTCGAAGTCATTTCGCGAAATTGACGTTTTAAGTTTCTGTTTCCAAATTCAAATGGATGTATCTTCGCCAATAATTGTCAGAAGTTAGAATTTCTTTCAACATTATGAAGCCCTTTTTATATATTTTGACTCTGCATCAAAAGCTGAAAGTCTCGATTCGGTTTCCAAATTCAAACGGATGTATCTTCGCCAATAATTGTCAGAAGTTAGAATTTCTTTCAACATTATGAAGCCCTTTTTATATATTTTGATTCTGCATCAAAAGCTGAAAATATGTAGTCTCGAAGTCATTTCGAGAAATTGACGTTTTAAGTTTCTGTTTCCAAATTCAAACGGATGTATCTTCGCCAATAATTGTCAGAAGTTAGAATTTCTTTCAACATTATGAAGCCCTTTTTATATATTTTGATTCTGCATCAAAAGCTGAAAATATGTAGTCTCGAAGTCATTTCGAGAAATTGACGTTTTAAGTTTCTGTTTCCAAATTCAAACGGATGTATCTTCGCCAATAATTGTCAGAAGTTAGAATTTCTTTCAACATTATGAAGCCCTTTTTATATATTTTGATTCTGCATCAAAAGCTGAAAATATGTAGTCGCGAAGTCATTTCGAAAAAATTGACGCATTAAGTTTCGGTTTCCAAATTCAAACGGATGTATCTTCGCCAATAATTGTCAGAAGTTAGAATTTCTTTCAACATTATGAAGCCCTTTTTCTATATTTTGATTCTGCATCAAAAGCTGAAAATATGTAGTCTCGAAGTCATTTCGCGAAATTGACGTTTTAAGTTTCTGTTTCCAAATTCAAATGGATGTATCTTCGCCAATAATTGTCAGAAGTTAGAATTTCTTTCAACATTATGAAGCCCTTTTTATATATTTTGACTCTGCATGAAAAGCTGAAAGTCTCGAAGTCATTTCGAGAAATTGACGCATTAAGTTTCGGTTTCCAAATTCAAACGGATGTATCTTCGCCAATAATTGTCAGAAGTTAGAATTTCTTTCAACATTATGAAGCCCTTTTTATATATTTGGATTCTGCATCAAAAGCTGAAAATATGTAGTCTCGAAGTCATTTCGCGAAATTGACGTTTTAAGTTTCTGTTTCCAAATTCAAATGGATGTATCTTCGCCAATAATTGTCAGAAGTTAGAATTTCTTTCAACATTATGAAGCCCTTTTTATATATTTTGATTCTGCATCAAAAGCTGAAAATATGTAGTCTCGAAGTCATTTCGCGAAATTGACGTTTTAAGTTTCTGTTTCCAAATTCAAATGGATGTATCTTCGCCAATAATTGTCAGAAGTTAGAATTTCTTTCAACATTATGAAGCCCTTTTTATATATTTTGATTCTGCATCAAAAGCTGAAAATATGTAGTCTCGAAGTCATTTCGAGAAATTGACGTTTTAAGTTTCTGTTTCCAAATTCAAACGGATGTATCTTCGCCAATAATTGTCAGAAGTTAGAATTTCTTTCAACATTATGAAGCCCTTATTATATATTTTGATTCTGCATAAAAAGCTGAAAATATGTAGTCTCGAAGTCATTTCGAGAAATTGACGTTTTAAGTTTCTGTTTCCAAATTCAAACGGATGTATCTTCGCCAATAATTGTCAGAAGTTAGAATTTCTTTCAACATTATGAAGCCCTTTTTATATATTTTGACCCTGCATCAAAAGCTGAAAATATGTAGTCTTGAAGTCATTTCGAGAAATTGACGTTTTAAGTTTCTGTTTCCAAATTCAAACGGATGTATCTTCGCCAATAATTGTCAGAAGTTAGAATTTCTTTCAACATTATGAAGCCCTTTTTATATATTTTGACCCTGCATCAAAAGCTGAAAATATGTAGTCTCGAAGTCATTTCGAGAAATTGACGTTTTAAGTTTCTGTTTCCAAATTCAAATGGATGTATCTTCGCCAATAATTGTCAGAAGTTAGAATTTCTTTCAACATTATGAAGCCCTTTTTATATATTTTGACCCTGCATCAAAAGCTGAAAATATGTAGTCTCGAAGTCATTTCGAGAAATTGACGTTTTAAGTTTCTGTTTCCAAATTCAAATGGATGTATCTTCGCCAATAATTGTCAGAAGTTAGAATTTCTTTCAACATTATGAAGCCCTTTTTATATATTTTGATTCTGCATCAAAGGCTGAAAATATGTAGTCTCGAAGTCATTTCGAGAAATTGACGTTTTAAGTTTCTGTTTCCAAATTCAACCGGATGTATCTTCGCCAATAATTGTCAGAAGTTAGAATTTCTTTCAACATTATGAAGCCCTTTTTATATATTTTGATTCTGCATCAAAAGCTGAAAATATGTAGTCTCGAAGTCATTTCGAGAAATTGACGTTTTAAGTTTCTGTTTCCAAATTCAAACGGATGTATCTTCGCCAATAATTGTCAGAAGTTAGAAGTTCTTTCAACATTATGAAGCCCTTTTTATATATTTTGATTCTGCATCAAAAGCTGAAAATATGTAGTCGCGAAGTCATTTCGAAAAAATTGACGCATTAAGTTGCGGTTTCCAAATTCAAACGGATGTATCTTCGGCCAATAATTGTCAGAAGTTAGAATTTCTTTCAACATTATGAAGCCCTTTTTATATATTTTGATTCTGCATCAAAAGCTGAAAATATGTAGTCTCGAAGTCATTTCGCGAAATTGACGTTTTAAGTTTCTGTTTCCAAATTCAAATGGATGTATCTTCGCCAATAATTGTCAGAAGTTAGAATTTCTTTCAACATTATGAAGCCCTTTTTATATATTTTGACTCTGCATGAAAAGCTGAAAGTCTCGAAGTCATTTCGAGAAATTGACGCATTAAGTTTCGGTTTCCAAATTCAAACGGATGTATCTTCGCCAATAATTGTCAGAAGTTAGAATTTCTTTCAACATTATGAAGCCCTTTTTATATATTTTGATTCTGCATCAAAAGCTGAAAATATGTAGTCTCGAAGTCATTTCGCGAAATTGACGTTTTAAGTTTCTGTTTCCAAATTCAAATGGATGTATCTTCGCCAATAATTGTCAGAAGTTAGAATTTCTTTCAACATTATGAAGCCCTTTTTATATATTTTGATTCTGCATCAAAAGCTGAAAATATGTAGTCTCGAAGTCATTTCGCGAAATTGACGTTTTAAGTTTCTGTTTCCAAATTCAAATGGATGTATCTTCGCCAATAATTGTCAGAAGTTAGAATTTCTTTCAACATTATGAAGCCCTTTTTATATATTTTGATTCTGCATCAAAAGCTGAAAATATGTAGTCTCGAAGTCATTTCGCGAAATTGACGCATTAGGTTTCGGTTTCCAAATTCAAACGGATGTATCTTCGCCAATAATTGTCAGAAGTTAGAATTTCTTTCAACATTATGAAGCCCTTTTTATATATTTTGACTCTGCATCAAAAGCTGAAAATATGTAGTCTCGAAGTCATTTCGCGAAATTGACGTTTCAAGTTTCTGTTTCCAAATTCAAATGGATGTATCTTCGCCAATAATTGACAGAAGTTAGAATTTCGTTCAACATTACGAAGCCCTTTTTATATATTTTGATTCTGCATCAAAAGCTGAAAATATGTAGTCTCGAAGTCATTTCGCGAAATTGACGTTTTAAGTTTCTGTTTCCAAATTCAAATGGATGTATATTCGCCAATAACTGTCAGAAGTTAGAATTTCTATCAACATTATGAAGCGCTTTTTATATATTTTGATTCTGCATCAAAAGCTGAAAATATGTAGTCTCGAAGTCATTTCGAGATATTGGCGTTTTAAGTTTCTTTTCCCAAATTCAAACGGATGTATCTTCGCCAATAATTGTCAGAAGTTAGAATTTCTTTCAACATTATGAAGCCCTTTTTATATATTTTGACTCTGCATCAAAAGCTGAAAATATGTAGTATCGAAGTCATTTCGAGAAATTGACGTTTTAAGTTTCTGTTTCCAAATTCAAACGGATGTATCTTCGCCAATAATTGTCAGAAGTTAGAATTTCTTTCAACATTATGAAGCCCTTTTTATATATTTTGACTCTGCTTCAAAAGCTGAAAATATGTAGTCTCGAAGTCATTTCGAGAAATTGACGTTTTAAGTTTCTGTTTCCAAATTCAAACGGATGTATCTTCGCCAATAATTGTCAGAAGTTAAAATTTCTTGCAACATTATGAAGCCCTTTTTATATATTTTGATTCTGCATCAAAAGCTGAAAATATGAAGTCTCGAAGTATTTCGAGAAATTGACGTTTTAAGTTTCTGTTTCCAAATTCAAACGGATGTATCTTCGCCAATAATTGTCAGAAGTTAGAATTTCTTTCAACATTATGAAGCACTTTTTATATATTTTGACTCTGCATCAAAAGCTGAAAGTCTCGAAGTCATTTCGAGAAATTGACGTTTTAAGTTTCTGTTTCCAAATTCAAATGGATGTATCTTCGCCAATAATTGTCAGAAGTTAGAATTTCTTTCAACATTATGAAGCCCTTTTTATATATTTTGACTATGCATCAAAGGCTGAAAATATGTAGTCTCGAAGTCATTTCGAGAAATTGACGTTTTAAGTTTCCGTTTCCAAATTCAAGCGGATGTATCTTCGCCAATAATTGTCAGAAGTTAGAATTTCTTTCAACATTATGAATCCCTTTTTATATATTTTGATTCTGCATCAAAAGCTGAAAATATGTAGTCTCGAAGTCATTTCGAGAAATTTACGTTTTAAGTTTCTGTTTCCAAATTCAAATGGATGTATCTTCGCCAATAATTGTCAGAAGTTAGAATTTCTTTCAACATTATGAAGCCCTTTTTATATATTTTGATTCTGCATCAAAAGCTGAAAATATGTAGTCTCGAAGTCATTTCGCGAAATTGACGTTTTAAGTTTCTGTTTCCAAATTCAAATGGATGTATCTTCGCCCAATAATTGTCAGAAGTTAGAATTTCTATCAACATTATGAAGCGCTTTTTATATATTTTGATTCTGCATCAAAAGCTGAAAATATGTAGTCTCGAAGTCATTGCGAGATATTGGCGTTTTAAGTTTCTTTTCCCAAATTCAAACGGATGTATCTTCGCCAATAATTGTCAGAAGTTAGAATTTCTTTCAACATTATGAAGCCCTTTTTATATATTTTGACTCTGCATTAAAAGCTGAAAATATGTAGTCTCGAAGTCATTTCGAGAAATTGACGTTTTAAGTTTCTGTTTCCAAATTCAAACGGATGTATCTTCGCCAATAATTGTCAGAAGTTAGAATTTCTTTCAACATTATGAAGCCCTTTTTATATATTTTGACTCTGCTTCAAAAGCTGAAAATATGTAGTCTCGAAGTCATTTCGAGAAATTGACGTTTTAAGTTTCTGTTTCCAAATTCAAACGGATGTATCTTCGCCAATAATTGTCAGAAGTTAGAATTTCTTGCAACATTATGAAGCGCTTTTTATATATTTTGATTCTGCATCAAAAGCTGAAAATATGTAGTCTCGAAGTCATTTCGAGATATTGGCGTTTTAAGTTTCTTTTCCCAAATTCAAACGGATGTATCTTCGCCAATAATTGTCAGAAGTCAGAATTTCTTTCAACATTATGAAGCCCTTTTTATATATTTTGACTCTGCATCAAAAGCTGAAAATATGTAGTCTCGAAGTCATTTCGAGAAATTGACGTTTTAAGTTTCTGTTTCCAAATTCAAACGGATGTATCTTCGCCAATAATTGTCAGAAGTTAGAATTTCTTTCAACATTATGAAGCTCTTTTTATATATTTTGACTCTGCATCAAAAGCTGAAAATATGTAGTCTCGAAGTCATTTCGAGAAATTGACGTTTTAAGTTTCTGTTTCCAAATTCAAACGGATGTATCTTCGCCAATAATTGTCAGAAGTTAGAATTTCTTGCAACATTATGAACCCATTTTTATATATTTTGATTCTGCATCAAAAGCTGAAAATATGTAGTCTCGAAGTCATTTCGAGAAATTGACGTTTTAAGTTTCTGTTTCCAAATTCAAACGGATGTATCTTCGCCAATAATTGTCAGAAGTTAGAATTTCTTTCAACATTATGAAGCCCTTTTTATATATTTTGACTCTGCATCAAAAGCTGAAAATATGTAGTCTCGAAGTCATTTCGAGAAATTGACGTTTTAAGTTTCTGTTTCCAAATTCAAACGGATGTGTCTTCGCCAATAATTGTCAGAAGTTAGAATTTCTTTCAACATTATGAAGCCCTTTTTATATATTTTGATTCTGCATCAAAAGCTGAAAATATGTAGTATCGAAGTCATTTCGAGAAATTGACGTTTTAAGTTTCTGTTTCCAATTTCAAACGGATGTATCTTCGCCAATAATTGTCAGAAGTTAGAATTTCTTGCAACATTATGAACCCCTTTTTATATATTTTGATTCTGCATCAAAAGCTGAAAAAATGTAGTCTCGAAGTCATTTCGAGAAATTGACGTTTTAAGTTTCTGTTTCCAAATTCAAACGGATGTATCTTCGCCAATAATTGTCAGAAGTTAGAATTTCTTTCAGAATTATGAAGCCCTTTTTATATATTTTGATTTTGCATCAAAAGCTGAAAATATGTAGTCTCGAAGTCATTTCGAGAAATTGACGTTTTAAGTTTCTGTTTCCAAATTCAAACGGATGTATCTTCGCCAATAATTGTCAGAAGTTAGAATTTCTTTCAACATTATGAAGCCCTTTTTATATATTTTGACTCTGCATCAAAAGCTGAAAATATGTAGTCTCGAAGTCATTTCGAGAAATTGACGTTTTAAGTTTCTGTTTCCAAATTCAAACGGATGTATCTTCGCCAATAATTGTCAGAAGTTAGAATTTCTTTCAACATTATGAAGCGCTTTTTATATATTTTGATTCTGCATCAAAAGCTGAAAATATGTAGTCTCGAAGTCATTTCGAGATATTGGCGTTTTAAGTTTCTGTTTCCAAATTCAACCGGATGTATCTTCGCCAATAATTGTCAGAAGTTAGAATTTCTTTCAACATTATGAAGCCCTTTTTATATATTTTGACTCTGCATCAAAAGCTGAAAATATGTAGTATCGAAGTCATTTCGAGAAATTGACGTTTTAAGTTTCTGTTTCCAATTTCAAACGGATGTATCTTCGCCAATAATTGTCAGAAGTTAGAATTTCTTTCAACATTATGAAGCCCTTTTTATATATTTTGACTCTGCATCAAAAGCTGAAAATATGTAGTATCGAAGTCATTTCGAGAAATTGACGTTTTAAGTTTCTGTTTCCAAATTCAAACGGATGTATCTTCGCCAATAATTGTCAGAAGTTAGAATTTCTTTCAACATTATGAAGCCCTTTTTATATATTTTGACTCTGCTTCAAAAGCTGAAAATATGTAGTCTCGAAGTCATTTCGAGAAATTGACGTTTTAAGTTTCTGTTTCCAAATTCAAACGGATGTATCTTCGCCAATAATTGTCAGAAGTTAGAATTTCTTGCAACATTATGAACCCATTTTTATATATTTTGATTCTGCATCAAAAGCTGAAAAAATGTAGTCTCGAAGTCATTTCGAGAAATTGACGTTTTAAGTTTCTGTTTCCAAATTCAAACGGATGTATCTTCGCCAATAATTGTCAGAAGTTAGAATTTCTTTCAACATTATGAAGCCCTTTTTATATATTTTGACTCTGCATCAAAAGCTGAAAATATGTAGTCTCGAAGTCATTTCGAGAAATTGACGTTTTAAGTTTCTGTTTCCAAATTCAAACGGATGTGTCTTCGCCAATAATTGTCAGAAGTTAGAATTTCTTTCAACATTATGAACCCATTTTTATATATTTTGATTGTGCATCAAAAGCTGAAAAAATGTAGTCTCGAAGTCATTTCGAGTAATTGACGTTTTAAGTTTCTGATTTCCAAATTCAAACGGATGTATCTTCGCCAATAATTGTCAGAAGTTAGAATTTCTTTCAACATTATGAAGCCCTTTTTATATATTTTGATTCTGCATCAAAAGCTGAAAATATGTAGTCTTGAAGTCATTTCGAGAAATTGACGTTTTAAGTTTCTGTTTCCAAATTCAAACGGATGTGTCTTCGCCAATAATTGTCAGAAGTTAGAATTTCTTTCAACATTATGAAGCACTTTTTATATATTTTGACTATGCATCAAAGGCTGAAAATATGTAGTCTCGAAGTCATTTCGAGAAATTGACGTTTTAAGTTTTTCTTTCCAAATTCAAACGGATGTATCTTCGCCAATAATTGTCAGAAGTTAGAATTTCTTTCAGAATTATGAAGCCCTTTTTATATATTTTGATTCTGCATCAAAAGCTGAAAATATGTAGTCTCGAAGTCATTTCGAGTAATTGACGTTTTAAGTTTCTGATTTCCAAATTCAAACGGATGTATCTTCGCCAATAATTGTCAGAAGTTAGAATTTCTTTCAACATTATGAAGCCCTTTTTATATATTTTGATTCTGCATCAAAAGCTGAAAATATGTAGTCTCGAAGTCAATTCGAGAAATTAACGTTTTAAGTTTCTGTTTCCAAATTCAAACGGATGTATCTTCGCCAATAATTGTCAGAAGTTGAAATTTCTTTCAACATTATGAAGCCCTTTTTATATATTTTGATTTTGCATCAAAATCTGAAAATATGTAGTCTCGAAGTCATTTCGAGAAATTAACGTTCTAAGTTTCTGTTTCCAAATTCAAACAGATGTATCTTCGCCAATAATTGTCAGAAGTTAGAATTTCTTCCAACATTATGAAGCGATTTTTATATATTTTGATTCTGCATCAAAAGCTAAAAATATGTAGTCTCGAAGTCGTTTCGAGAAATTCTATTGATTAATAGAAAATATAAGGCAAACATTAAATTGGGTCAACCTTGAAATAAATGGCCATATCTTCGTCCAAAATTGCCCCATTTCAATTATAAAGGTGTTTTTAGAATTCACTCGATCTTTGAAACAAAACTGCATTAAAATAATTTGACTTCCGACTCATCTAAGAAAGATATTAAGGGATATTCTTGATTAACAGAAAATATGTGGAAAGCATTAAATAGGGTCAACCTTGAAATAAATGGCCATATCTTCGTCAAAAATTGCCCCATTTCAATTATAAAGGTGTTTTTAGAATTGGCTCGACCTTTGAAACAAAACTGCATTAAAATAATATGACTTCAGACTCATATAAGATAGATATTAAGGGATATTCTTGATTAACAGAAAATATGTGGAAAGTATTAAATAGGGTCTTCCTTGAAATAAATGGCCATATCTTCGTCAAAAATTGCCCCATTTCAATTATAAAGGTGTTTTTAGAATTTACTCAATCTTTGGAACAAAACTGCATTAAAATTATTTGACTTCCGACTCATCTAAGAAAGATATTAAGGGATATTCTTCAATAAATAGAAAGTATATGGAAAGCATTAAATAGGGTCTACCTTGAAATAAATGGCCATATCTTCGTCAAAAATTGCCCCATTTCAATTATAAAGGTGTTTTTAGAGTTCACTTGCTCTTTGGAACAAAATTGCATTAAAATAATTTGACTTCCGACTCATCTAAGAAAGATATTAAGGGATATTCTTCGATTAATAGAAAATATAAGCCAAACATTAAATAGGGTCAACCTTGAAATAAATGGCCATATCTTCGTCAAAAATTGCCCCATTTCAATTATAAAGGTGTTTTTAGAATTCACTCAATCTTTGCAACAAAATTGCATTAAAATAATTTGACTTCCGACTCATCTAAGAAAGATATTAAGGGATATTCTTCGATAAATAGAAAATATATGGAAAGCATTAAATAGGGTCTACCTTGAAATAAATGGCCATATCTTCGTCAAAAATTGCCCCATTTCAATTATAAAGGTGTTTTTAGAATTCACTTGATCTTTGGAACAAAACTGCATTAAAATAATTTGACTTCCAACTCATCTAAGAAAGATATTAAGGGATATTCTTCGATAAATAGAAAATATATGGAAAGCATTAAATAGGGTCTACCTTGAAATAAATGGCCATATCTTCGTCAAAAATTGCCCCATTTCAATTTTAAAGGTGTTTTTAGAATTCACACGATCTTTGGAACAAAACTGCATTAAAATAATTTGACTTCCGATTCATCTAAGAAAGATATTAAGGGATATTCTTCGATTAATAGAAAATATAAGCCAAACATTAAATAGGGTCAACCTTGAAATAAATGGCCATATCTTCGTCAAAAATTACCCCATTTCAACTATAAAGGTGTTTTTAGAAATCACTTGCTCTTTGGAACAAAATTGCATTAAAATAATTTGACTTCCGACTCATCTAAGACAGATATTAAGGGATATTCTTCGACAAATAGAAAATATATGGAAAGCATTAAATAGGCTCTACCTTGAAATAAATGGCTATATCTTCGTCAAAAATTGCCCCATTTCAATTTTAAAGGTGTTTTTAGAATTCACTTGATCTTTGGAACAAAACTGCATTAAAATAATTTGACTTCCGACTCATCTAAGAAAGATATTAAGGGATATTCTTTGATTAACAGAAAATATATGGAAAGTATAAAAGATGGTCTACCTTGAAATAAATGGCCATATCTTCGTCAAAAATTGCCCCATTTCGACCATAAAGGTGTTTTTAGAATTGGCTCGATCTTTGGAACAAAACTGCATTAAAATAATTTGACTTCCGACTCATCTAAGAAAGATATTAAGGGATATTCTTCGATAAATAGAAAATATATGGAAAGCATTAAATAAGCTTTACCTTGAAATAAATGGCCATATCTTCGTCAAAAATTGCCCCATTTCAATTATAAAGGTGTTTTTAGAAATCACTTGCTCTTTGGAACAAAATTGCATTAAAATAATTTGACTTCCGACTCATCTAAGAAAGATATTAAGGGATATTCTTCGATTAATAGAAAATATAAACCAAACAATAAATAGGGTCAACCTTGAAATAAATGGCCATATCTTCGTCAAAAATTGCCCCATTTCAATTATAAAGGAGTTTTTAGAATTCACTCAATCTTTGCAACAAAATTGCATTAAAATAATTTGACTTCCGACTCATCTAAGAAAGATATTAAGGGATATTCTTCGATAAATAGAAACTATATGGAAAGCATTAAATAGGGTCTACCTTGAAATAAATGGCCATATCTTCGTCAAAAATTGCCCCATTTCAATTATAAAGGTGTTTTTAGAACTCACTCGATCTTGGGAACAAAACTGCATTAAAATAATTTGACTTCCGACTCATCTAAGACAGATATTAAGGGATATTCTTCGACAAATAGAAAATATATGGAAAGCATTAAATAGGCTCTACCTTGAAATAAATGGCTATATCTTCGTCAAAAATTACCCCATTTCAATTTTAAAGGTGTTTTTAGAATTCACTCGATCTTTGGAACAAAACTGCATTAAAAATAATTTGACTTCCGATTCATCTAAGAAAGATATTAAGGGATATTCTTCGATTAATAGAAAATATAAGCCAAACATTAAATAGGGTCAACCTTGAAATAAATGGCCATATCTTCGTCAAAAATTGCCCCATTTCAATTATAAAGGTGTTTTTAGAACTCACTCGATCTTGGGAACAAAACTGCATTAAAATAATTTGACTTCCGACTCATCTAAGACAGATATTAAGGGATATTCTTCGACAAATAGAAAATATATGGAAAGCATTAAATAGGCTCTACCTTGAAATAAATGGCTATATCTTCGTCAAAAATTGCCACATTTCAATTGTAAAGGTGTTTTTAGAATTCACTCGATCTTTGGAACAAAACTGCATTCAAATAATTTGACTTCCGACTCATCTAAGAAAGGTATTAAGGGATATTCTTCGATAAATAGAAAATATATGGAAAGTATTAAATAGGGTCTACCTTGAAATAAATGTCCATAACTTCGTCAAAAATTGCTCCATTTCAATTATAAAGGTGTTTTTAGAATTCACTCAATCTTTGGAATAAAACTGCGTTAAAATAATTTGACTTCCGACTCATCTAAGAAAGATATTAAGGGATATTCTTTGATTAACAGAAAATATATGGAAAGTATAAAAGATGGTCTACCTTGAAATAAATGGCCATATCTTCGTCAAAAATTGCCCCATTTCAATTATAAAGGTGTTTTTAGAATTGGCTCGATCTTTGAAACAAAACTGCATTAAAATAATTTGACTTCAGACTCATATAAGAAAGATATTAAGGGATATTCTTGATTAACAGAAAATATATGGAAAGTATTAAATAGGGTCTACCTTGAAATAAATGGCCATATCTTCGTCAAAAATTGCGCCATTTCGACCATAAAGGTGTTTTTAGAATTGGCTCGATCTTTGGAACAAAACTGCATTAAAATAATTTGACTTCCGACTCATCTAAGAAAGATATTAAGGGATATTCTTCGATAAATAGAAAATATATGGAAAGCATAAAATAGGCTTTACCTTGAAATAAATGGCCATATCTTCGTCAAAAATTCACCCATTTCAATTATAAAGGTGTTTTTAGAATTCACTTGATCTTTGGAACAAAATTGCATTAAAATAATTTGACTTCCGACTCATCTAAGAAATATATTAAGGGATATTCTTCGATTAATAGAAAATATAAGCCAAACATTAAATAGGGTCAACCTTGAAATAAATGGCCATATCTTCGTCAAAAATTGCCCCATTTCAATTATAAAGGTGTTTTAAGAATTCACTCGATCTTTGGAACAAAACTGCATTAAAATAATTTGACTTCCGACTCACCTAAGACAGATATTAAGGGATATTCTTCGACAAATAGAAAATATATGGAAAGCATTAAATAGGCTCTACCTTGAAATAAATGGCTATATCTTCGCCAAAAATTGCCCCATTTCAATTATAAAGGTGTTTTTAGAATTCACCTGATCTATGAAACAAAACTGCATTAAAATAATTTGACTTCCGACTCATCTAAGAAATATATTAAGGGATATTCTTCGATTAATAGAAAATATAAGCCAAACATTAAATAGGGTCAACCTTGAAATAAATGGCCATATCTTCGTCTAAAATTGCTCCATTTCGACCATAAAGGTGTTTTTAGAATTGGCTCGATCTTTGGAACAAAACTGCATTAAAATAATTTGACTTCCGACTCATCTAAGAAAGATATTAAGGGATATTCTTCGATAAATCTAAAATATATCGAAAGTATTAAATAGGGTCTACCTTGAAATAAATGGCCATATCTTCGTCAAAAATTGCCCCATTTCAATTATAAAGGTGTTTTTAGAATTCACTCAATCTTTGAAATAAAACTGCGTTAAAATAATTTGACTTCCGACTCATCTAAGAAAGATATTAAGGGATATTCTTTGATTAACAGAAAATATATGGAAAGTATAAAAGATGGTCTACCTTGAAATAAATGGCCATATCTTCGTCAAAAATTGCCCCATTTCAATTATAAAGGTGTTTTTAGAATTGGCTCGATCTTTGAAACAAAACTGCATTAAAATAATTTGACTTCAGACTCATATAAGAAAGATATTAAGGGATATTCTTGATTAACAGAAAATATATGGAAAGTATTAAATAAGGTCTACCTTGAAATAAATGGCCATATCTTCGTCAAAACATGCCCCATTTCGACCATAAAGGTGTTTTTAGAATTGGCTCGATCTTTGGAACAAAACTGCATTAAAATAATTTGATTTCCGACTCATCTAAGATATATATTAAGGGATATTCTTCGATTAATAGAAAATATAAGCCAAACATTAAATAGGCTCTACCTTGAAATAAATGGCTATATCTTCGTCAAAAATTGCCCCATTTCAATTATAAAGGTGTTTTTAGAATTCACTTGATCTTTGGAACAAAACTGCATTAAAATAATTTGACTTCCGACTCATCTAAGAAAGATATTAAGGGATATTCTTCGATAAATAGAAAATATATGGAAAGCATTAAATAGGGTCTACCTTGAAATAAATGGCCATATCTTCGTCAAAAATTGCCCCATTTCAATTATAAAGGTGTTTTTAGAATTCACTTGATCTTTAGAACAAAACTGCATTAAAATAATTTGACTTCCAACTCATCTAAGAAAGATATTAAGGGATATTCTTCGATAAATAGAAAATATATGGAAAGCATTAAATAGGCTCTACCTTGAAATAAATGGCCATATCTTCGTCAAAAATTACCCCATTTCAATTATAAAGGTGTTTTTAGAATTCACTCGATCTTTGGAACAAAACTGCATTAAAATAATTTGACTTCCGATTCATCTAAGAAAGATATTAAGGGATATTCTTCGATTAATAGAAAATATAAGCCAAACATTAAATAGGGTCAACCTTGAAATAAATGGCCATATCTTCGTCAAAAATTGCCCCATTTCAATTATAAAGGTGTTTTTAGAACTCACTCGATCTTGGGAACAAAACTGCATTAAAATAATTTGACTTCCGACTCATCTAAGACAGATATTAAGGGATATTCTTCGACAAATAGAAAATATATGGAAAGCATTAAATAGGCTCTACCTTGAAATAAATGGCTATATCTTCGTCAAAAATTGCCACATTTCAATTGTAAAGGTGTTTTTAGAATTCACTCGATCTTTGGAACAAAACTGCATTCAAATAATTTGACTTCCGACTCATCTAAGAAAGGTATTAAGGGATATTCTTCGATAAATAGAAAATATATGGAAAGTATTAAATAGGGTCTACCTTGAAATAAATGTCCATAACTTCGTCAAAAATTGCTCCATTTCAATTATAAAAGTGTTTTTAGAATTCACTCAATCTTTGGAATAAAACTGCGTTAAAATAATTTGACTTCCGACTCATCTAAGAAAGATATTAAGGGATATTCTTTGATTAACAGAAAATATATGGAAAGTATAAAAGATGGTCTACCTTGAAATAAATGGCCATATCTTCGTCAAAAATTGCCCCATTTCAATTATAAAGGTGTTTTTAGAATTGGCTCGATCTTTGAAACAAAACTGCATTAAAATAATTTGACTTCAGACTCATATAAGAAAGATATTAAGGGATATTCTTGATTAACAGAAAATATATGGAAAGTATTAAATAGGGTCTACCTTGAAATAAATGGCCATATCTTCGTCAAAAATTGCGCCATTTCGACCATAAAGGTGTTTTTAGAATTGGCTCGATCTTTGGAACAAAACTGCATTAAAATAATTTGACTTCCGACTCATCTAAGAAAGATATTAAGGGATATTCTTCGATAAATAGAAAATATATGGAAAGCATAAAATAGGCTTTACCTTGAAATAAATGGCCATATCTTCGTCAAAAATTCACCCATTTCAATTATAAAGGTGTTTTTAGAATTCACTTGATCTTTGGAACAAAATTGCATTAAAATAATTTGACTTCCGACTCATCTAAGAAATATATTAAGGGATATTCTTCGATTAATAGAAAATATAAGCCAAACATTAAATAGGGTCAACCTTGAAATAAATGGCCATATCTTCGTCAAAAATTGCCCCATTTCAATTATAAAGGTGTTTTAAGAATTCACTCGATCTTTGGAACAAAACTGCATTAAAATAATTTGACTTCCGACTCACCTAAGACAGATATTAAGGGATATTCTTCGACAAATAGAAAATATATGGAAAGCATTAAATAGGCTCTACCTTGAAATAAATGGCTATATCTTCGCCAAAAATTGCCCCATTTCAATTATAAAGGTGTTTTTAGAATTCACCTGATCTATGAAACAAAACTGCATTAAAATAATTTGACTTCCGACTCACCTAAGACAGATATTAAGGGATATTCTTCGACAAATAGAAAATATATGGAAAGCATTAAATAGGGTCAACCTTGAAATAAATGGCCATATCTTCGTCTAAAATTGCTCCATTTCGACCATAAAGGTGTTTTTAGAATTGGCTCGATCTTTGGAACAAAACTGCATTAAAATAATTTGACTTCCGACTCATCTAAGAAAGATATTAAGGGATATTCTTCGATAAATCTAAAATATATCGAAAGTATTAAATAGGGTCTACCTTGAAATAAATGGCCATATCTTCGTCAAAAATTGCCCCATTTCAATTATAAAGGTGTTTTTAGAATTGGCTCGATCTTTGAAACAAAACTGCATTAAAATAATTTGACTTCCGACTCATCTAAGAAAGATATTAAGGGATATTCTTTGATTAACAGAAAATATATGGAAAGTATAAAAGATGGTCTACCTTGAAATAAATGGCCATATCTTCGTCAAAAATTGCCCCATTTCAATTATAAAGGTGTTTTTAGAATTGGCTCGATCTTTGAAACAAAACTGCATTAAAATAATTTGACTTCAGACTCATATAAGAAAGATATTAAGGGATATTCTTGATTAACAGAAAATATATGGAAAGTATTAAATAAGGTCTACCTTGAAATAAATGGCCATATCTTCGTCAAAACATGCCCCATTTCGACCATAAAGGTGTTTTTAGAATTGGCTCGATCTTTGGAACAAAACTGCATTAAAATAATTTGATTTCCGACTCATCTAAGATATATATTAAGGGATATTCTTCGATTAATAGAAAATATAAGCCAAACATTAAATAGGGTCAACCTTGAAATAAATGGCCATATCTTCGTCAAAAATTGCCCCATTTCGACCATAAAGGTGTTTTTAGAATTGGCTCGATCTTTGGAACAAAACTGCATTAAAATAATTTGAGTTCCGACTCATCTAAGACAGATATTAAGGGATATTCTTCGATTAATAGAAAATATAAGCCAAACATTAAATAGGCTCTACCTTGAAATAAATGGCTATATCTTCGTCAAAAATTGCCCCATTTCAATTATAAAGGTGTTTTTAGAATTCACTCGATCTTTGGAACAAAACTGCATTCAAATAATTTGACTTCCGACTCATCTAAGAAAGGTATTAAGGGATATACTTCGATAAATAGAAAATATATGGAAAGTATTAAATAGGGTCTACCTTGAAATAAATGGCCATATCTTCGTCAAAAATTGCCCCATTTCAATTATAAAGGTGTTTTTAGAATTGGCTCGATCTTTGAAACAAAACTGCATTAAAATAATTTGACTTCAGACTCATATAAGAAAGATATTAAGGGATATTCTTGATTAACAGAAAATATATGAAAAGTATTAAATAGGGTCTACCTTGAAATAAATGGCCATATCTTCGTCAAAAATTGCCCCATTTCGACCATAAAGGTGTTTTTAGAATTGGCTCGATCTTTGGAACAAAACTGCCTTAAAATAATTTGACTTCCGACTCATCTAAGAAAGATATTAAGGGATATTCTTCGATAAATAGAAAATATATGGAAAGTATTAAATAGGGTCTACCTTGAAATAAATGGCCATATCTTCGTCAAAAATTGCCCCATTTCAATTATAAAGGTGTTTTTAGAATTGGCTCGATCTTTGAAACAAAACTGCATTAAAATAATTTGACTTCAGACTCATATAAGAAAGATATTAAGGGATATTCTTGATTAACAGAAAATATATGAAAAGTATTAAATAGGGTCTACCTTGAAATAAATGGCCATATCTTCGTCAAAAATTGCCCCATTTCAATTATAAAGGTGTTTTTAGAATTGGATCGATCTTTGCACCAAAATTGCATTAAAATAATTTGACTTCCGACTCATCTAAGAAAGATATTAAGGGATATTCTTCGATAAATAGAAAATATATGGAAAGCATTAAATATGGTCTACCTTGAAATAAATGGCCATATCTTCGTCAAAAATTGCCCCATTTCAATTATAAAGGTGTTTTAAGAATTCACTCGATCTTTGGAACAAAACTGCATTAAAATAATTTGACTTCCGACTCATCTAAGACAGATATTAAGGGATATTCTTCGATAAATAGAAAATATATGGAAAGCATTAAATAGGCTCTACCTTGAAATAAATGGCCATATCTTCGTCCAAAATTGGCCCATTTCAATTATAAAGGTGTTTTTAGAATTCACTCAATCTTTGGAATAAAACTGCGTTAAAATAATTTGACTTCCGACTCATCTAGGAAAGCTATTAAGGGATATTCTTTGATTAACAGAAAATATATGGAAAGTATTAAATAGGGTCTACCTTGAAATAAAAGGCCATATCTTCGTCAAAAATTGCCCCATTTCAATTATAAAGGTGTTTTTAGAATTGGATCGATCTTTGAAACAAAACTGCATTAAAATAATTTGACTTTGGACTCATATAAGAAAGATATTAAGGGATATTCTTTGATTAACAGAAAATATATGGAAAGTATTAAATTGGGTCTACCTTGAAATAAATGGCCATATCTTCGTCAAAAATTGCCCCATTTCAATTATAAAGGTGTTTTTAAAATTGGCTCGATCTCTGAAACAAAACTGCATTAAAATAATTTGACTTCTGACTCATCTAAAAAAGGTATTAAGGGATATTCTTCGATAAATAGAAAATATATGGAAAGCATTAAATAGGCTCTACCTTGAAATAAATGGCTATATCTTCGTCAAAAATTGCCCCATTTCAATTATAAAGGTGTTTTTAGAATTCACTTGATCTTTGAAACAAAAATGCTTTAAAATAATTTGACTTCCGACTCATCTAAGAAAGATATTAAGGGATATTCTTCGATTAATAGAAAATATAAGCCAAACATTAAATAGGGTCAACCTTGAAATAAATGGCCATATCTTCGTCAAAAATTGCCCCATTTCAATTATAAAGGTGTTTTTAGAATTGGCTCGATCTTTGAAACAAAATTGCATTAAAATAATTTGACTTCCGACTCATCTAAGAAAGATATTAAGGGATATTCTTCGATAAATAGAAAATATATGGAAAGCATTAAATAGGGTCTACCTTGAAATAAATGGCCATATCTTCGTCAAAAATTGCCCCATTTCAATTATAAAGGTGTTTTTAGAATTCACTTGATCTTTGGAACAAAATTACATTAAAATAATTTGACTTCCGACTCATCTAAGACAGATATTAAGGGATATTCTTCGATAAATAGAAAATATATGGAAAGCATTAAATAGGCTCTACCTTGAAATAAATGGCCATATCTTCGTCCAAAATTGCCCGATTTGAATTATAAAGGTGTTTTTAGAATTCACTCAATCTTTGGAATAAAACTGCGTTAAAATAATTTGACTTCCGACTCATCTAAGAAAGATATTAAGGGATATTCTTGATTAACAGAAAATATATGGAAAGTATTAAATAGGGTCTACCTTGAAATAAATGGCCATATCTTCGTCAAAAATTGCCCCATTTCAATTATAAAGGTGTTTTAAGAATTCACTTGATCTTTGAAACAAAATTGCATTAAAATAATTTGACTTCCGACTCATCTAAGAAAGATATTAAGGGATATTCTTCGATTAATAGAAAATATAAGCCAAACATTAAATAGGGTCAACCTTGAAATAAATGGCCATATCTTCGTCAAAAATTGCCCCATTTCAATTATAAAGGTGTTTTTAGAATTGGCTCGATCTTTGAAACAAAATTGCGTTAAAATAATTTGACTTCCGACTCATCTAAGAAAGATATTAAGGGATATTCTTCGATAAATAGAAAATATATGGAAAGCATTAAATAGGGTCTACCTTGAAATAAATGGCCATATCTTCGTCAAAAATTGCCCCATTTCAATTATAAAGGTGTTTTTAGAATTCGCTTGATCTTTGGAAGAAAACTGCATTAAAATAATTTGACTTCCAACTCATCTAAGAAAGATATTAAGGGATATTCTTCGATAAATAGAAAATATATGGAAAGCATTAAATAGGGTCTACCTTGAAATAAATGGCCATATCTTCGTCAAAAATTGCCCCATTTCAATTATAAAAGTGTTTTTAGAATTCACTCGATCTTTGGAACAAAACTGCATTAAAATAATTTGACTTCCGACTCATCTAAGAAAGCTATTAAGGTATATTCTTCGATTAATAGAAAAAATAAGCCAAACATTAAATAGGGTCAACCTTGAAATAAATGGCCATATCTTCGTCAAAAATTGCCCCATTTTGATTATAGAGGTGTTTTAAGAATTCGCTCGATCTTTGAAACATAACTGCATTAAAATAATTTGACTTCCGACTCATCTAAGAAAGATATTAAAGGATATTCCTCGATAAATAGAAAATATATGGAAAGCATTAAATAGGCTCTACCTTGAAATAAATGGCCGTATCTTCGTCAAAAACTGTCTTATTTCAATTATAAAGGTGTTTTTACAATTCACTCGATCTTTGGAACAAAACTGAATTCAAATAATTTGACTTCCGACTCATCTAAGAAAGGTATTAAGGGATATTCTTCGATAAATAGAAAATATATGGAAAGCATTAAATAGGGTCTACCTTGAAATAAATGGCCATATCTTCGTCAAAAATTGCTCCATTTCAATTATAAAGGTGTTTCTAGAATTCACTCAATCTTTGGAATAAAACTGCGTTAAAATAATTTGACTTCCCACTCATCTAAAAAAGATATTAAGGGATATTCTTTGATTAACAGAAAATATATGGAAAGTATTAAATAGGGTCTACCTTGAAATAAATGGCCATATCTTCGTCAAAAATTGCCCCATTTCAATCGATCTTTGAAACAAAACTGCATTAAAATAATTTGACTTCCGACTCATATAAGAAAGATATTAAGGGATATTCTTCGATAAATAGAAAATATATGGAAAGCATTAAATAGGGTCTACCTTGAAATAAATGGCCATATCTTCGTCAAAAATTGCCCCATTTCAATTATAAAGGTGTTTTAAGAATTCACTCGATCTTTGGAACAAAACTGCATTAAAATAATTTGACTTCCGACTCATCTAAGACAGATATTAAGGGATATTCTTCGATAAATAGAAAATATATGGAAAGCATTAAATAGGGTCTACCTTGAAATAAATGGCCATATCTTCGTCAAAAATTGCTCCATTTCAATTATAAAGGTGTTTCTAGAATTCACTCAATCTTTGGAATAAAACTGCGTTAAAATAATTTGACTTCCCACTCATCTAAAAAAGATATTAAGGGATATTCTTTGATTAACAGAAAATATATGGAAAGTATTAAATAGGGTCTACCTTGAAATAAATGGCCATATCTTCGTCAAAAATTGCCCCATTTCAATCGATCTTTGAAACAAAACTGCATTAAAATAATTTGACTTCAGACTCATATAAGAAAGATATTAAGGGATATTCTTCGATAAATAGAAAATATATGGAAAGCATTAAATAGGCTCTATCTTGAAATAAATGGCTATATCTTCGTCAAAAATTGCCCCATTTCAATTATAAAGGTGTTTTTAGAATTGGCTCGATCTTTGGAACAAAACTGCATTAAAATAATTTGACTTCCGACTCATCTAAGAAAGGTATTAAGGGATATTCTTCGATAAATAGAAAATATATGGAAAGTATTAAATAGGGTCTACCTTGAAATAAATGGCCATATCTTCGTCAAAAATTGCTCCATTTCAATTATAAAGGTGTTTTTAGAATTCACTCAATCTTTGGAACAAAACTGCGTTAAAATAATTTGACTTCCGACTCATCTAAGAAAGATATTAAGGGATATTCTTTGATTAACAGAAAATATATGGAAAGTATTAAATAGGGACTACCTTGAAATAAATGGCCATATCTTCGTCCAAAATTGCCCTATTTCAATTATAAAGGTGTTTTTAGAATTGACTCGATCTTTGGAACAAAACTGCATTAAAATAATTTGACTTCAGACTCATATAAGAAAGATATTAAGGGATATTCTTCGATTAACAGAAAATATATGGAAAGTATTAAATAGGGTCTACCTTGAAATAAATGGCCATATCTTCGTCAAAAATTGCCCCATTTCGACCATAAAGGTGTTTTTAGAATTGGCTCGATCTTTGGAACAAAACTGCATTAAAATAATTTGACTTCCGACTCATCTAAGAAAGATATTAAGGGATATTCTTCGATAAATAGAAAATATATGGAAAGCATTAAATAGGCTTTACCTTGAAATAAATGGCCACATCTTCGTCAAAAATTGCCCCATTTCAATTATAAAGGTGTTTTTAGAATTCAATTGATCTTTGGAACAAAATTGCATTAAAATAATTTGACTTTCGACTCATCTCAGAAAGATATTAAGGGATATTCTTCGATTAATAGAAAATATAAACCAAACATTAAATAGGGTTAACCTTGAAATAAATGGCCATATCTTCGTCAAAAATTGCCATATTTCAATTATAAAGGTGTTTTTAGAATTCACTCAATCTTTGCACCAAAATTGCATTAAAATAATTTGACTTCCGACTCATCTAAGAAAGATATTAAGGGATATTCTTCGATAAATAGAAAATATATGGAAAGCATTAAATAGGGTCTACCTTGAAATAAATGGCCATATCTTCGTCAAAAATTGCCCCATTTCAATTATAAAGGTGTTTTAAGAATTCACTCGATCTTTGGAACAAAACTGCATTAAAATAATTTGACTTCCGACTCATCTAAGACAGATATTAAGGGATATTCTTCGATAAATAGAAAATATATGGAAAGCATTAAATAGGCTCTACCTTGAAATAAATGGCCATATCTTCATCTAAAATTGCCCAATTTCAATTATAAAGGTGTTTTTAGAATTCACTCGATCTTTGGAACAAAACTGCATTAAAATAATATGACTTCCGACTCATCTAAGAAAGGTATTAAGGGATATTCTTCGATAAATAGAAAATATATGGAAAGTATTAAATAGGGTCTACCTTGAAATAAATGGCCATATCTTCGTCAAAAATTGCTCCATTTCAATTATAAAGGTGTTTTTAGAATTCACTCAATCTTTGAAATAAAACTGCGTTAAAATAATTTGACTTTCGACTCATCTAAGAAAGATATTAAGGGATATTCTTTGATTAACAGAAAATATATGGAAAGTATTAAATAGGGTCTACCTTGAAATAAATGGCCATATCTTCGTCAAAAATTGCCCCATTTCAATTATAAAGGTGTTTTTAGAATTGGCTCGATCTTTGAAACAAAACTGCATTAAAATAATTTGACTTCAGACTCATATAAGAAAGATATTAAGGGATATTCTTGATTAACAGAAAATATATGGAAAGTATTAAATAGGGTCTACCTTGAAATAAATGGCCATATCTTCGTCAAAAATTGCCCCATTTCGACCATAAAGGTGTTTTTAGAATTGGCTCGATCTTTGGAACAAAACTGCATTAAAATAATTTGACTTTCGACTCATCTAAGAAAGATATTTAGGGATATTCTTCTATAAATAGAAAATATATGGAAAGCATTATATAGGGTCTACCTTGAAATAAATGGCCATATCTTCGTCGAAAATCGCCCCATTTCAATTATAAAGGTGTTTTTAGAATTCACTTGATCTTTGGAACAAAACTGCATTAAAATAATTTGACTTCCGACTCATCTAAGAAAGATATTAAGGGATATTCTTCGATAAATAGAAAATATATGGAAAGCATTAAATAGGGTCTACCTTGAAATAAATGGCCATATCTTCGTCCAAAATTGCCATATTTCAATTATAAAGGTGTTTTAAGAATTCGCTTGATCTTTGGAACAAAACTGCATTAAAATAATTTGACTTCCAACTCATCTAAGAAAGATATTAAGGGATATTCTTCGATAAATAGAAAATATATGGAAAGCATTAAATAGGCTCTACCTTGAAATAAATGGCCATATCTTCGTCAAAAATTGCCCCATTTCAATTATAAAGGTGTTTTTAGAATTCACTTGATCTTTGGAACAAAACTGCATTCAAATAATTTGACTTCTGACTCATCTAAGAAAGGTATTAAGGGATATTCTTCGATAAATAGAAGATATATGGAAAGTATTAAATAGGGTCTACCTTGAAATAAATGACCATATCTTCGTCAAAAATTGCTTCATTTCAATTATAAAGGTGTTTTTAGAATTCACTCAATCTTTGAAATAAAACTGCGTTAAAATAATTTGACTTCCGACTCATCTAAGAAAGATATTAAGGGATATTCTTTGATTAACAGAAAATATATGGAAAGTATTAAATAGGGTCTACCTTGAAATAAATGGCCATATCTTCGTCAAAAATTGCCCCATTTCAATTATAAAGGTGTTTTTAGAATTGGCTCGATCTTTGAAACAAAACTGCGTTAAAATAATTTGACTTCAGACTCATATAAGAAAGATATTAAGGGATATTCTTGATTAACAGAAAATTCATGGAAAGTATTAAATAGGGTCTACCTTGAAATAAATGGCCATATCTTCGTCAAAAATTGCCCCATTTCGACCATAAAGGTGTTTTTAGAATTGGCTCGATCTTTGGAACAAAACTGCATTAAAACAATTTGACTTCCGACTCATCTAAGAAAGATATTAAGGGATATTCTTCGATTAATAGAAAATATAAGCCAAACATTAAATAGGGTCAACCTTGAAATATATGGCCATATCTTCGTCAAAAATTGCCGCATTTCAATTATAAAGGTGTTTTTAGAATTCACTTGATCTTTGGAACAAAACTGCATTAAAATAATTTGACTTTCGACTCATCTAAGAAAGATATTTAGGGATATTCTTCTATAAATAGAAAATATATGGAAAGCATTATATAGGGTCTACCTTGAAATAAATGGCCATATCTTCGTCGAAAATCGCCCCATTTCAATTATAAAGGTGTTTTTAGAATTCACTTGATCTTTGGAACAAAACTGCATTAAAATAATTTGACTTTCGACTCATCTAAGAAAGATATTTAGGGATATTCTTCTATAAATAGAAAATATATGGAAAGCATTATATAGGGTCTACCTTGAAATAAATGGCCATATCTTCGTCGAAAATCGCCCCATTTCAATTATAAAGGTGTTTTTAGAATTCACTTGATCTTTGCAACAAAACTGCATTAAAATAATTTGACTTCCGACTCATCTAAGAAAGATATTAAGGGATATTCTTCGATAAATAGAAAATATATGGAAAGCATTAAATAGGGTCTACCTTGAAATAAATGGCCATATCTTCGTCCAAAATTGCCATATTTCAATTATAAAGGTGTTTTAAGAATTCGCTTGATCTTTGGAACAAAACTGCATTAAAATAATTTGACTTCCGACTCATCTAAGAAAGATATTAAGGGATATTCTTCGATAAATAGAAAATATATGGAAAGCATTAAAAAGGGTCTACCTTGAAATAAATGGCCATATCTTCGTCAAAAATTGCCCCATTTCGACCATAAAGGTGTTTTTAGAATTGGCTCGATCTTTGGAACAAAACTGCATTAAAATAATTTGACTTCCGACTCATCTAAGAAAGATATTAAGGGATATTCTTCGATTAATAGAAAATATAAGCCAAACATTAAATAGGGTCAACCTTGAAATAAATGGCCATATCTTCGTCAAAAATTGCCCCATTTCAATTATAAAGGTGTTTTAAGAATTCACTCGATCTTTGGAACATAACTGCATTAAAATAATTTGACTTCCGACTCATCTAAGAAAGATATTAAAGGATATTCCTCGATAAATTGAAAATATATGGAAAGAATTAAATAGGCTCTACCTTTAAATAAATGGCCATATCTTCGTCAAAAATTGCCACATTTCAATTATAAAGGTGTTTTTAGAATTCGCTCGATCTTTGGAACAAAACTGCATTAAAATAATTTGACTTCCGACTCATCTAAGAAAGATATTAAGGGATATTCTTCGATAAATAGAAAATATATGGAAAGAATTAAATAGGCTCTACCTTTAAATAAATGCCTATATCTTCGTCAAAAATTTCCACATTTCAATTATAAAGGTGTTTTTAGAATTCGCTCGATCTTTGGAACAAAACTGCATTCAAATAATTTGACTTCCGACTCATCTAAGAAAGATATTAAGGGATATTCTTCGATTAATAGAAAATATAAGCCAAACATTAAATAGGGTCAACCTTGAAATAAATGGCCATATCTTCGTCAAAAATTGCCCCATTTCAATTATAAAGGTGTTTTTGGAATTCACTCGATCTTTGGAACAAAACTGCATTAAAATAATTTGACTTCCGACTCATCTAAGAAAGATATAAAGGGATATTCTTCGATTAATAGAAATTATAAGGCAAACATTAAATAGGGTCAACCTTGAAATAAATGACCATATCTTCGTCAAAAATTGCCCCATTTCAATTATAAAGGTGTTTTTAGAATTCACTTGATCTTTGGAACAAAATTGCATTAAAATAATTTGACTTCCGACTCATCTAAGAAAGATATTAAGGGATATTCTTCGATTAATAGAAAATATAAGCCAAACATTAAATAGGGTCAACCTTGAAATAAATGGCCATATCTTCGTCAAAAATTGCCCCATTTCAATTATAAAGGTGTTTTAAGAATTCGCTTAAATAATTTGACTTCCGACTCATCTAAGAAAGATATTAAGGGATATTCTTCGATTAATAGAAAATATAAGCCAAATATTAAATAGGGTCAACCTTGAAATAAATGGCCATATCTTCGTCAAAAATTGCCCCATTTCAATTATAAAGGTGCTTTAGGAATTCACTCGATCTTTGGAACAAAACTGCATTAAAATAATTTGACTTCCGACTCATCTAAGAAAGATATTAAGGGATATTCTTCGATAAATAGAAAATATATGGAAAGAATTAAATAGGCTCTACCTTTAAATAAATGGCTATATCTTCGTCAAAAATTGCCACATTTCAATTATAAAGGTGTTTTTAAAATTCGCTCGATCTTTTGAACAAAACTGCATTCAAATAATTTGACTTCCGACTCATCTAAGAAAGGTATTAAGGGATATTCTTCGATAAATAGAAAATATATGGAAAGTATTAAATAGGGTCTACCTTGAAACAAATGGCCATATCTTCGTCAAAAATTGCCCCATTTCAATTATAAAGGTGTTTTTAGAATTCACTCAATCTTTGGAATAAAACTGCGTTAAAATAATTTGACTTCCGACTCATCTAAGAAAGATATTAAGGGATATTCTTTGATTAACAGAAAATATATGGAAAGTATTAAATAGGGTCTACCTTGAAATAAATGGCCATATCTTCGTCAAAAATTGCCCCATTTCAATTACAAAGGTGTTTTTAGAATTCACTCAATCTTTGGAACAAAACTGCGTTAAAATAATTTGACTTTCGACTCATCTAAGAAAGATATTAAGGGATATTCTTCGATAAATAGAAAATATATGGAAAGCATTAAATAGGGTCTACCTTGAAATAAATGGCCATATCTTCGTCCAAAATTGCCCCATTTCAATTATAAAGGTGCTTTAGGAATTCACTCGATCTTTGGAACAAAACTGCATTAAAATAATTTGACTTCCGACTCATCTAAGAAAGATATTAAGGGATATTCTTCGATTAATAGAAAATATAAGCCAAACATTAAATAGGGTCAACCTTGAAATAAATGGCCATATCTTCGTCAAAAATTGCCCCATTTCAATTATAAAGGTGTTTTTAGAATTCACTCAATCTTTGGAACAAAACTGCATTAAAATAATTTGACTTCCGACTCATCTAAGTAAGATATTAAGGGATATTCTTCGATAAATAGAAAATATATGGAAAGCATTAAATAGGGTCTACCTTGAAATAAATGGCCATATCTTCGTCCAAAATTGCCCCATTTCAATTATAAAGGTGTTTTAAGAATTCGCTTGATCTTTGGAACAAAACTGCATTAAAATAATTTGACTTCCGACTCATCTAAGAAAGGTATTAAGGGATATTCTTCGATAAATAGAAAATATATGGAAAGTATTAAATTGGGTCTACCTTGAAATAAATGGCCATATCTTCGTCAAAAATTGCCCCATTTCGACCATAAATGTGTTTTTAGAATTGGCTCGATCTTTGGAACAAAACTGCGTTTAAAATAATTTGACTTCCGGACTCATCTAAGAAAAGATATAAGGGATATTCTTCGATTAATAGAAAATATAAGCCAAACATTAAATAGGGTCAACCTTGAAATAAATGGCCATATCTTCGTCAAAAATTGCCCCATTTCAATTATAAAGGTATTTTAAGAATTCACTCGATCTTTAGAACAAAACTGCATTAAAATAATTTGACTTCCGACTCATCTAAGAAAGATATTAAGGGATATTCTTCGATAAATAGAAAATATATGGAAAGAATTAAATAGGCTTTACCTTTAAATAAATGGCTATATCTTCGTCAAAAATTGCCACATTTCAATTATAAAGGTGTTTTTAGAATTCGCTCGATCTCTGGAACAAAACTGCATTCACATAATTTGACTTCCGACTCATCTAAGAAAGGTATTAAGGGATATTCTTCGATAAATAGAAAATATATGGAAAGTATTAAATAGGGTCTACCTTGAAATTCGTCAAAAATTGCTCCATTTCAATTATAAAGGTGCTTTTAGAATCCACTCTATCTTTGGAATAAAACTGCATTAAAATAATTTGACTTCCGACTCATCTAAGAAAGATATTAAGGGATATTCTTCGATTAATAGAAAATATAAGCCAAACATTAAATAGGGTCTACCTTGAAATAAATGGCTATACCTTCGTCAAAAATTGCCCCATTTCAATTATAAAGGTGTTTTTAGAATTCACTCAATCTTTGGAACAAAACTGCGTTAAAATAATTTGACTTTCGACTCATCTAAGAAAGATATTAAGGGATATTCTTCAATAAATAGAAAATATATGGAAAGCATTAAATAGGGTCTACCTTGAAATAAATGGCCATATCTTCGTCAAAAATTGCCCCATTTCAATTATAAAAGTGTTTTTAGAATTCACTTGATCTTTGGAACAAAATTGCATTAAAATAATTTGACTTCCAACTCATCTAAGAAAGATATAAAGGGATATTCTTCGATTAATAGAAATTATAAGGAAAGTATTAAATAGGTTCTACCTTGAAATAAATGGCCATATCTTCGTCAAAAATTGCCCCATTTCAATTATAAAGGTGTTTTTAGAATTCACTTGATCTTTGGAACAAAACTGCGTTAAGATAATTTGACTTTCGACTCATCTAAGAAAGATATTAAGGGATATTCTTCGATAAATAGAAAATATATGGAAAGCATTAAATAGGTTCTACCTTGAAATAAATGGCCATATCTTCGTCAAAAATTGCCCCATTTCAATTATAAAGGTGTTTTTAGAATTCACTTGATCTTTGAAACAAAACTGCATTAAAATAATTTGACTTCCGACTCATCTAAGAAAGATATTAAGGGATATTCTTCGATTAATAGAAATTATAAGGCAAACATTAAATAGGGTCAACCTTGAAATAAATGGCCATATCTTCGTCAAAAATTGCCCCATTTCAATTATAAAGGTGTTTTTAGAATTCACTTGATCTTTGAAACAAAACTGCATTAAAATAATTTGACTTCCGACTCATCTAAGAAAGATATTAAGGGATATTCTTCGATTAATAGAAAATATAAGGCAAACATTAAATAGGGTCAACCTTGAAATAAATGGCCATATCTTCGTCAAAAATTGCCCCATTTCAATTATAAAGGTGTTTTTAGAATTCACTCAATCTTTGGAACAAAACTGCATTAAAATAATTTGACTTCCGACTCATCTAAGAAAGATATTAAGGGATATTCTTCGATAAATAGAAAATATATGGAAAGCATTAAATAGGGTCTACCTTGAAATAAATGGCCATATCTTCGTCAAAAATTGCCCCATTTCAATTATAAAGGTGTTTTTAGAATTCACTTGATCTTTGGAACAAAATTGCGTTAAAATAATTTGACTTCCAACTCATCTAAGAAAGATATTAAGGGATATTCTTCGATTAATAGAAAATATAAGGCAAACATTAAATAGGGTCAACCTTGAAATAAATGGCCATATCTTCGTCAAAAATTGCCCCATTTCAATTATAAAGGTGTTTTTAGAATTCACTCAATCTTTGGAACAAAACTGCGTTAAAATAATTTGACTTTCTACTCATCTAAGAAAGATATTAGGGGATATTCTTCAATAAATAGAAAATATATGGAAAGCATTAAATAGGGTCTACCTTGAAATAAATGGCCATATCTTCGTCAAAAATTGCCCCATTTTAATTATAAGGGTGTTTTTAGAATTCACTCAATCTTTGGAACAAAACTGCATTAAAATAATTTGACTTCCGACTCATCTAAGAAAGATATTAAGGGTTATTCTTCGATAAATAGAAAATATATGGAAAGCATTAAATAGGGTCTACCTTGAAATAAATGGCCATATCTTCGTCAAAAATTGCCCCATTTCAATTATAAAGGTGTTTTTAGAATTCACTCGATCTTTGGAACAAAATTGCATTAAAATAATTTGACTTCCAACTCATCTAAGAAAGATATTAAGGGATATTCTTCGATTAATAGAAAATATAAGCCAAACATTAAATAGGGTCTACCTTGAAATAAATGGCCATATCTTCGTCAAAAATTGCTCCATTTCAATTATAAAGGTGTTTTTAGAATTCACTCAATCTTTGGAACAAAACTGCGTTAAAATAATTTGACTTCCGACTCATCTAAGAAAGATATTAAGGGATATTCTTCGATAAACAGAAAATATATGGAAAGTATTAAATAGGGTCTACCTTGAAATAAATGGCCATATCTTCGTCAAAAATTGCCCCATTTCAATTATAAAGGTGTTTTTAGAATTGGCTCGATCTTTGAAACAAAACTGCATTAAAATAATTTGACTTCAGACTCATATAAGAAAGATATTAAGGGATATTCTTCGATTAACAGAAAATATATGGAAAGTATTAAATAGGGTCTACCTTGAAATAAATGGCCATATCTTCGTCAAAAATTGCCCCATTTCGACCATAAAGGTGTTTTTAGAATTGGCTCGATCTTTGGAACAAAACTGCATTAAAATAATTTGACTTCCGACTTATCTAAGAAAGATATTAAGGGATATTCTTCGATAAATAGAAAATATATGGAAAGCATTAAATAGGCTTTACCTTGAAATAAATGGCCATATCTTCGTCAAAAATTGCCCCATTTCAATTATAAAGGTGTTTTAAGAATTCACTCGATCTTTGGAACAAAACTGCATTAAAATAATTTGACTTCCGACTCATTTAAGACAGATATTAAGGGATATTCTTCGACATATAGAAAATATATGGAAAACATTAAATAGGCTCTACCTTGAAATAAATGGCTATATCTTCGTCAAAAATTGCCCCATTTCAATTATAAAGGTGTTTTTAGAATTCACTCGATCTTTGGAACAAAACTGCATTCAAATAATTTGACTTCCGACTCATCTAAGAAAGGTATTAAGGGATATTCTTCGATAAATAGAAAATATATGGAAAGTATTAAATAGGGTCTACCTTGAAATAAATGGCCATATCTTCGTCAAAAATTGCCCCATTTCAATTATAAAGGTGTTTTTAGAATTCACTCAATCTTTGGAATAAAACTGCGTTAAAATAATTTGACTTCCGACTCATCTAAGAAAGATATTAAGGGATATTCTTCGATTAACAGAAAATATATGGAAAGTATTAAATAGGGTCTACCTTGAAATAAACGGCCATATCTTCGTCAAAAATTGCCCCATTTCAATTATAAAGGTGTTTTTAGAATTGGCTCGATCTTTGAAACAAAACTGCGTTAAAATAATTTGACTTCAGACTCATATAAGAAAGATATTAAGGGATATTCTTGATTAACAGAAAATTCATGGAAAGTATTAAATAGGGTCTACCTTGAAATAAATGGCCATATCTTCGTCAAAAATTGCCCCATTTCGACAATAAGGGTGTTTTTAGAATTCACTCGATCTTTGAAACAAAACTGCATTAAAATAATTTGACTTCCGACTCATCTAAGAAAGATATTAAGGGATATTCTTCGATAAATAGAAAATATATGGAAAGCATTAAATAGGCTTTACCTTGAAATAAATGGCCATATCTTTTTCTCAAATTGCCCGATTTCAATTATAAAGGTGTTTTTAGAATTCACTCGATCTTTGGAACAAAACTGCATTAAAATAATTTGACTTCCGATTCATCTAAGAAAGATATTAAGGGATATTCTTGATTAACAGAAAATATATGGAAAGCATTAAATAGGGTCTACCTTGAAATAAATGGCCATATCTTCGTCAAAAATTGCCCCATTTCAATTATAAAGGTGTTTTAAGAATTCACTCGATCTTTGGATCAAAACTGCATTAAAATAATTTGACTTCCGACTCATCTAAGAAAGATATTAAGGGATATTCTTCGATAAATAGAAAATATATGGAAAGCATTAAATAGGGTCTACCTTGAAATAAATGGCCATATCTTCGTCAAAAATTGCCCCATTTCAATTATAAAGGTGTTTTTAGAATTCACTCGATCTTTGGATCAAAACTGCATTAAAATAATTTGACTGCCGACTCATCTAAGACAGATATTAAGGGATATTCTTCGATAAATAGAAAATATATGGAAAGCATTAAATAGGCTCTACCTTGAAATAAATGGCCATATCTTCGTCCAAAATTGCCCCATTTCAATTATAAAGGTGTTTTTAGAATTCACTCGATCTTTGGAACAAAACTGCATTAAAATAATTTGACTTCCGATTAACTAAGAAAGGTATTAAGGGATATTCTTCGATAAATAGAAAATATATGGAAAGTATTAAATTGGGTCTACCTTGAAATAAATGGCCATATCTTCGTCAAAAATTGCTCCATTTCGACCATAAAGGTGTTTTTAGAATTCACTCAATCTTTGGAATAAAACTGCATTAAAATAATTTGACTTCCGACTCATCTAACAAAGATATTAAGGGATATTCTTTGATTAACAGAAAATATATGGAAAGTATTAAATAGGGTCTACCTTGAAATAAATGGCCATATCTTCGTCAAAAATTGCCCCATTTCAATTATAAAGGTGTTTTTAGAATTGGCTCGATCTTTGAAACAAAACTGCATTAAAATAATTTGACTTCAGACTCATATAAGAAAGGTATTAAGGGATATTCTTGATTAACAGAAAATATATGGAAAGTATTAAATAGGGTCTACCATGAAATAAATGGCCATATCTTCGTCAAAAATTGCCCCATTTCGACCATAAAGGTGTTTTTAGAATTGGCTCGATCTTTTGGAACAAAACTGCATTAAAATAATTTGACTTCCGACTCATCTAAGAAAGATATTAAGGGATATTCTTCGATTAATAGAAAATATATGGAAAGCATTAAATAGGCTTTACCTTGAAATAAATGGCCATATCTTTGTCTCAAATTACCCCATTTCAATTATAAAGGTGTTTTTAGAATTCACTCGATCTTTGGAACAAAACTGCATTAAAATAATTTGACTTCCGATTCATCTAAGAAAGATATTAAGGGATATTCTTGATTAACAGAAAATATATGGAAAGCATTAAATAGGGTCTACCTTGAAATAAATGGCCATATCTTCGTCAAAAATTGCCCCATTTCAATTATAAAAGTGTTTTTAGAATTCGCGCAATCTTTGGAACAAAACTGCATTAAAATAATTTGACTTCCGACTCATCTAAGAAAGATATTAAGGGATATTCTTCGATAAATAGAAAATATATGGAAAGCATTAAATAGGGTCTACCTTGAAATAAATGGCCATATCTTCGTAAAAAATTGCCCCATTTCAATTATAAAGGTGTTTTTAGAATTCAAGTGATCTTTGGAACAAAACTGCATTAAAATAATTTGACTTCTGACTCATCTAAGAAAGATATTAAGGGATATTCTTCGAATAATAGAAAATATATGGAAAGCATTAAATAGGGTCTACCTTGAAATAAATGGCCATATCTTCGTCCAAAATAGCCCCATTTCAATTATAAGGGTAATTTTAGAATTCGCTCGATCTTTGGAACAAAACTGCATTAAAATAATTTGACTTCCGACGTATCTAAGAAAGATATTAAGGGATATTCTTCGATTAATAGAAAATATAAGCCAAACATTAAATAGGGTCAACCTTGAAATAAATGGCCATATCTTCGTCAAAAATTGCCCCATTTCAATTATAAAGGTGTTTTAAGAATTCACTCGATCTTTGGAACAAAACTGCATTAAAATAATTTGACTTCCGACTCATCTAAGAAAGATATTAAGGGATATTCTTCGATAAATAGAAAATATATGGAAAGTATTAAATAGGGTCTACCTTGAAATAAATGGCCATATCTTCGTCAAAAATTGCCCCATTTCAATTATAAAGGTGTTTTTAGAATTCACTTGATCTTTGGAACAAAACTGCATTAAAATTATTTGACTTCCGACTCATCTAAGAAAGATATTAAGGGATATTCTTCGATTAATAGAAAATATAAGCCAAACATTAAATAGGGTCATTCCTTGAAATAAATGGCCATATCTTCGTCAAAAATTGCCCCTTTTCAATCATAAAGGTGTTTTAAGAATTCACTCGATCTTTGGAACAAAACTGCATTAAAATAATTTGACTTCCGACTCATCTAAGAAAGATATTAAGGGATATTCTTCGATAAATAGAAAATATATGGAAAGTATTAAATAGGGTCTACCTTGAAATAAATGGCCATATCTTCGTCAAAAATTGCTCCATTTCAATTATGAAGGTGGTTTTTGAATTCACTCAGTCTTTGGAATAAAACTGCGTTAAAATAATTTGACTTCCGACTCATCTAAGAAAGATATTAAGGGATATTCTTCGATTAACAGAAAATATATGGAAAGTATTAAATAGGGTCTACCTTGAAATAAATGGCCATATCTTCGTCAAAAATTGCCCCATTTCAATTATAAAGGTGTTTTTAGAATTGGCTCGATCTTTGAAACAAAACTGCATTAAAATAATTTGACTTCAGACTCATATAAGAAAGATATTAAGGGATATTCTTGATTAACAGAAAATATATGGAAAGTATTAAATAGGGTCTACCTTGAAATAAATGGCCATATCTTCGTCAAAACATGCCCCATTTCGACCATAAAGGTGTTTTTAGAATTGGCTCGATCTTTGGAACAAAACTGCATTAAAATAATTTGACTTCCGACTCATCTAAGAAAGATATTAAGGGATATTCTTCGATAAATAGAAAATATATGGAAAGCATTAAATAGGCTTTACCTTGAAATAAATGGCCATATCTTCGTCAAAAATTGCCCCATTTCAATTATAAAGGTGTTTTTAGAATTCACTTGATCTTTGAAACAAAATTGCATTAAAATAATTTGACTTCCGACTCATCTAAGAAAGATATTAAGGGATATTCTTCGATTAATAGAAAATATAAGCCAAACATTAAATAGGGTCAACCTTGAAATAAATGGCCATATCTTCGTCAAAAATTGCCCCATTTCAATTATAAAGGTGTTTTTAGAATTCACTCAATCTTTGCACCAAAATTGCATTAAAATAATTTGACTTCCGACTTATCTAAGAAAGATATTAAGGGATATTCTTCGATAAATAGAAAATATATGGAAAGCATTAAATAGGGTCTACCTTGAAATAAATGGCCATATCTTCGTCAAAAATTGCCCCATTTCAATTATAAAGGTGTTTTAAGAATTCGCTCGATCTTTGGATCAAAACTGCATTAAAATAATTTGACTTCCGACTCATCTAAGAAAGATATTAAGGGATATTCTTCGATTAATAGAAAATATATGGAAAGCATTAAATAGGGTCAACCCTTAAATTAATGGCCATATCTTCGTCAAAAATTGCCCCATTTCAAATATTTAGGTATTTTTAGAATTGGCTCGATCTTTGAAACAAAACTGCATTAAAATAATTTGACTTCCGACTCATCTAAGAAAGATCTTAAGGGATATTCTTCGATTAATAGAAGAAATATGGAAAGCTTCAAATAGGGTCAACCTTGAAATAAATGTCCATATCTTCGTCAAAAATTGCCGCATTTCAAATATAACGGTATTTTTAGAATTGGCTCGATCCTTGGAACAAAACTGCATTAAAATAATTTGACTTCCGACTCATCCAAGAAAGATATTAAGGGATATTCTTCGATTAATAGAAAATATATGGAAAGCATTAAATAGGGTCAACCTTGAAATAAATGGCCATATCTTCGTCAAAAATTGCCCCATTTCAAATATAAAGGTATTTTTAGAATTGGCTCGATCTTTGGAACAAAACTGCATTAAAATAATTTGACTTCCGACTCATCTAAGAAAGATATTAAGGGATATTCTTCGATTAATAGAAAATATATGGAAAGCATTAAATAGGGTCAACCTTGAAATAAATGGCTATATCTTCGTCAAAAATTGCCCCATTTCGAATATAAAGGTATTTTTAGAATTGGCTCGATCTTTGGAACAAAACTGCATTAAAATAATTTGACTTCCGAAAATATATGGAAAGCATTAAATAGGGTCAACCTTGAAATAAATGGCCATATCTTCGTCAAAAATTGCCCCATTTCAATTATAAATGTGTTTTTAGAATTGGCTCGATTTTTGAAACAAAACTGCATTAAAATAATTTGACTTCAGACTCATCTAAGAAATATATTAAGGGATATTCTTCGATTAATAGAAAATATATGGAAAGCATTAAATAGGGTCAACCTTGAAATAAATGGCCATATCTTCGTCAAAAATTGCCCCATTTCAAATATAAAGGTATTTTTAGAATTGGCTCGATCTTTGGAACAAAACTGCATTAAAATAATTTGACTTCAGACTCATCTAAGAAAGATATTAAGGGATATTCTTCGATTAATAGAAAATATATGGAAAGCATTAAATAGGGTCAACCTTGAAATAAATGGCCATATCTTCGTCAAAAATTGCCCCATTTCAAATATAAAGGTATTTTTAGAATTGGCTCGATTTTTGAAACAAAACTGCACTAAAATAATTTGACTTCAGACTCATCTAAGAACGATATTAAGGGATATTCTTCGATGAATAGAAAATATATAACCTTGAAATAAATGGCTATATCTTCGTCAAAAATTGCCCCATTTCAAATATTAAGGTATTTTTAGAATTGGCTCGAATTTTGAAACAAAACTGCATTAAAATAATTTGACTTCAGACTCATCTAAGAAAGATATTAAGGGATATTCTTCGATTAATAGAAAATATATGGAAAGCATTAAATAGGGTCAACCTTGAAATAAATGGCCATATCTTCGTCAAAAATTGCCCCGTTTCAAATATAAAGGTATTTTTAGAATTGGCTCGATCTTTGGAACAAAACTGCATTAAAATAATTTGACTTCCGACTCATCTAAGAAAGATATTAGGGGATATTCTTCGATTAAAAGAAGATATATTGAATGCTTTAAATAGGGCCAACCCTTAAATTAATGGCCATATTGGCGCGATCTTTGAAACAAAACTGCATTAAAATAATTTGACATCAGACTCATCTAAGAAAGATATTAAGGGATATTCTTCGATTAATAGAAAATATATGGAAAGCATTTAATAGGGTCAACCCTTTAATGAATGGCCATATCTTCGTCAAAAATTGCCCCATTTCAAATATAAAGGTATTTTTAGAATTGGCTCGATCTTTGGAACAAAACTGCATTAAAATAATTTGACTTCAGACTCATCTAAGAAAGATATTAAGGGATATTCTTCGATTAATAGAAAATATATGGAAAGCTTTAAATAGGGTCAACCTTGAAATAAATGGCCATATCTTCGTCAAAAATTGCCCCATTTCAAATATAAAGGTATTTTTAGAATTGGCTCGATCTTTGGAACAAAACTGCATTAAAATAATTTGACTTCAGACTCATCTAAGAAAGATATTAAGGGATATTCTTCGATTAATAGAAAATATATGGAAAGCATTAAATAGGGTCAACCTTGAAATAAATGGCCATATCTTCGTCAAAAATTGCCCCATTTCAAATATAAAGGTATTTTTAGAATTGGCTCGATCTTTGGAACAAAACTGCATTAAAATAATTTGACTTCAGACTCATCTAAGAAAGATATTAAGGGATATTCTTCGATTAATAGAAAATATATGGAAAGCCTTGAAATAAATGGCCATATCTTCGTCAAAAATTGCCCCATTTCAAATATAAAGGTATTTTTAGAATTGGCTCGATCTTTGAAACCAAACTGCACTAAAATGATTTGACTTTAGACTCATCTAAGAAAGATATTAAGGGATATTCTTCGATTAATAGAAAATATATGGAAAGCATTAAATAGGGTCAACCTTGAAATAAATGGCCATATCTTCGTCAAAAATTGCCCCATTTCAAATATTAAGGTATTTTTAAAATTGGTTCGATTTATGAAACAAAACTGCATTAAAATAATTTGACTTCAGACTCATCTAAGAAAGATATTAAGGGATATTCTTCGATTAATAGAAAATATATGGAAAGCATTAAATAGGGTCAACCTTGAAATAAATGGCCATATCTTCGTAAAAATTTGCCCCATTTCAAATATAAAGGTATTTTTAGAATTGGCTCGATCTTTGGAACAAAACTGCATTAAAATAATTTGACTTCAGACTCATCTAAGAAAGATATTAAGGGATATTCTTCGATTAATAGAAAATATATGGAAAGCATTAAATAGGGTCAACCTTGAAATAAATGGCCATATCTTCGTCAAAAATTGCCCCATTTCAAATATAAAGGTATTTTTAGAATTGGCTCGATCTTTGGAACAAAACTGCATTAAAATAATTTGACTTCAGACTCATCTAAGAAAGATATTAAGGGATATTCTTCGATTAATAGAAAATATATGGAAAGCATTAAATAGGGTCAACCTTGAAATAAATGGCCATATCTTCGTCAAAAATTGCCCCATTTCAAATATTAAGGTATTTTTAAAATTGGTTCGATTTTTGAAACAAAACTGCATTAAAATAATTTGACTTCAGACTCATCTAAGAAAGATATTAAGGGATATTCTTCGATTAATAGAAGATATATGGAATGCTTTAAATAGGGTCAACCTTGAAATAAATGGCCATATCTTCGTCAAAAATTGCCCCATTTCAAACATAAAGGTATTTTTAGAATTGGCTCGATCTTTGGAACAAAACTGCATTAAAATAATTTGACTTCAGACTCATCTAAGAAAGATATTAAGGGATATTCTTCGATTAATAGAAAATATATGGAAAGCATTAAATAGGGTCAACCTTGAAATAAATGGCCATATCTTCGTCAAAAATTGCCCCATTTCAAATATTAAGGTATTTTTAGAATTGGCTCGATCTTTGAAACAAAACTGCATTAAAATAATTTGACTTCAGACTCATCTAAGAAAGATATTAAGGGATATTCTTCGATTAATAGAAAATATATGGAAAGCATTAAATAGGGTCAACCTTGAAATAAATGGCCATATCTTCGTCAAAAATTGCCCCATTTCAAATATTAAGGTATTTTTAGAATTGGCTCGATTTTTGAAACAAAACTGCATTAAAATAATTTGACTTCAGACTCATCTAAGAAAGATATTAAGGGATATTCTTCGATTAATAGAAAATATATGGAAAACATTAAATAGGGTCAACCTTGAAATTAAAATAATTTGACTTCAGACTCATCTAAGAAAGATATTAAGGGATATTCTTCGATTAATAGAAAATATATGGAAAGCATTAAATAGGGTCAACCTTGAAATAAATGGCCATATCTTCGTCAAAAATTGCCCCATTTCAAATATTAAGGTATTTTTAAAATTGGTTCGATTCACGAAACAAAACTGCATTTAAATAATTTGACTTCAGACTCACCTAAGAAAGATATTAAGGGATATTCTTCGAATAATATTGAATTTCTAAAATTGCCCCATTTCAAATATAAAGGTATTTTTAGAATTGGCTCGATATTTAGAACAAAACTGCATTAAAATAATTTGACTTCAGACTCATCTAAGAAAGATATTAAGGGATATTCTTCGATTAATAGAAAATATATGGAAAGCATTAAATAGGGTCAACCTTGAAATAAATGGCCATATCTTCGTCAAAAATTGCCCCATTTCAAATATAAAGGTATTTTTAGAATTGGCTCGATTTTTGAAACAAAACTGCATTAAAATAATTTGACTTCAGACTCATCTAAGAAAGATATTAAGGGATATTCTTCGATTAATAGAAAATATATGGAAAGCATTAAATGGGGTCAACCTTGAAATAAATGGCCATATCTTCGTCAAAAATTGCCCCATTTCAAATATTAAGGTATTTTTAAAATTGGTTCGATTTATGAAACAAAACTGCATTAAAATAATTTGACTTCAGACTCATCTAAGAAAGATATTAAGGGATATTCTTCGATTAATAGAAAATATATGGAATGCTTTAAATAGGGTCAACCTTGAAATAAATGGCCATATCTTCGTCAAAAATTGCCCCATTTCAAATATAAAGGTATTTTTAGAATTGGCTCGATCTTTGGAACAAAACTGCATTAAAATAATTTGACTTCAGACTCATCTAAGAAAGATATTAAGGGATATTCTTCGATTAATAGAAAATATATGGAAAGCATTAAATAGGGTCAACCTTGAAATAAATGGCCATATCTTCGTCAAAAATTGCCCCATTTCAAATATTAAGGTATTTTTAAAATTGGTTCGATTTATGAAACAAAACTGCATTAAAATAATTTGACTTCAGACTCATCTAAGAAAGATATTAAGGGATATTCTTCGATTAATAGAAAATATATAACCTTGAAATAAATGGCCATATCTTCGTCAAAAATTGCCCCATTTCAAATATTAAGGTATTTTTAAATTTAGCTCGAATTTTTAAACAAAACTGCATTAAAATAATTTGACTTTCGACTCATTTAAGAAAGATATTAAGGGATATTCCTCGATTAATAGAAAATATATGGAATGCATATAATAGGGTCAACCTTGAAATAAATGGCCCTATCTTCGTCAAAAGTTGACCCATTTCAAATATTACGGTATTTTTAAAATTGATTCGATTCACGACACAAAACTGCATTAAAATAATTTTTACTTCAGACTCATCTAAGAAAGATATTAAGGGATATTCTTCGATTAATAGAAAATATATGGAATGCATATAATAGGGTCAACCTTGAAATAAATGGCCATATCTTCGTCAAAAATTGCCCCATTTCAAACATAAAGGTATTTTTAGAATTGGCTTGATCTTTGGAACAAAACTGCATTAAAATAGTTTGACTTTCGACTCATTTAAGAAAGATATTAAGGGATATTTTTCGATAAGCAGAAAATATATGGAAAGCATTAAATAGGGTCAACCTTGAAATAAATGGCCATATCTTCGTCAAAAATTGCCCTATTTAAAACATAAAGGTATTTTTAGAATTGGCTCGATCCTTGGAACAAAACTGCTTTAAAATAATTTGACATCAGACTCATTTAATAAAGATATTAAGGGATATTCTTCGATTAATAGGAAATATATGGAATGCATATAATAGGGTCAACCTTGAAATAAATGGCCCTATCTTCGTCAAAAATTGCCCCATTTCAAATATTAAGGTATTTTTAAAATTGGTTTGATTCACGAAACAGAACTGCATTTAAATAATTTGACTTCAGACTCCCCTAAGAAAGATATTAAGGGATATTCTTTGATTAATAGAAAATATATGGAATGCATATAATAGGGTCAACCTTGAAATAAATGGCCATATCTTCGTCAAAAATTGCCCCATTTAAAACATAAAGGTATTTTTAGAATTGGCTTGATCTTTGGAACAAAACTGCTTTAAAATAATTTGACGTCAGACTCATCTAAGAAAGATATTAAGGGATATTCTTCGATTAATAGAAAATATATGGAAAGCATTAAATGGGGTCAACCTTGAAATAAATGGCCATATCTTCGTCAAAAATTGCCCCATTTCAAATATTAAGGTATTTTTAAAATTGGTTCGATTCACGAAACAAAACTGCATTTAAATAATTTGACTTCAGACTCACCTAAGAAAGATATTAAGGGATATTCTTTGCCCCATTTCAAATATAAATGTATTTTTAGAATTTGCTCGATATTTAGAACAAAACTGCATTAAAATAATTTGACTTCAGATTCATATAAGAAAAATATTAAGGGAAATTCTTCGATTAATAGAAAATATATGGAATGCATATAATAGGGTCAACCTTGAAATAAATAGCCCTATCTTCGTCAAAAATTGCCCCATTTCAAATATTAAGGTATTTTTAAAATTGGTTCGATTCACGACACAAAACTGCATTAAAATAATTTGACTTCAGACTCATCTAAGAAAGATATTAAGGGATATTCTTCGATTAATAGAAAATATATGGAATGCATATAATAGGGTCAACCTTGAAATAAATGGCCATATCTTCGTCAAAAATTGCCCTATTTAAAACATAAAGGTATATTTAGAATTGGCTCGATCCTTGGAACAAAACTGCTTTAAAATAATTTGACTTCAGACTCATCTAAGAAAGATATTAAGGGATATTCTTCGATTAATAGAAAATATATGGCAAACATTAAATAGGGTCAACCTTGAAATAAATGGCCATATCTTCGTCAAAAATTGCACCATTTCAAATATTAAGTTATTTTTAAAATTGGTTCGATTCACGAAACAAAACTGCATTAAAATAATTTGACTTCAGACTCATCTAAGAAAGATATTAAGGGATATTCTCCGATTAATAGAAAATATATGGAATGCATATAATAGGGTCAACCTTGAAATAAATGGCCCTATCTTCGTCAAAAATTGCCCCATTTCAAATATTAAGGTATTTTTAAAATTGGTTCGATTCACGACACAAAACTGCATTAAAAAAATTTTTACTTCAAACTCATCTAAGAAAGATATTAAAGGATATTCTTCGATTAATAGAAAATATATGGCAAACATTAAATAGGGTCAACCTTGAAATAAATGGCCATATCTTCGTAATAATTGCCCCATTTCATATATTAAGGTATTTTTAGAATTGGCTCGATCTTCGGAACAAAACTGTATTAAAATAATTTGACTTTCCACTCATTTAAGAAAGATATTAAGGGATATTGTTCGATTAACAGAAAATATATGGAAAGCATTGAATAGGGTCAACCTTGAAATAAATGGCCATATCTTCGTCAAAAATTGCCCCATTTCAAATATTAAGGTATTTTTAAAATTGGTTCGATTCACGACACAAAAGTGCATTAAAATAATTTTACTTCAGACTCATCTAAGAAAGATATTAAGGGATATTCTTCGATTAATAAAAAATATATGGAATGCATATAATAGGGTCAACCTTGAAATAAATGGCCATATCTTCGTCAAAAATTGCCCCATTTCAAATATTAAGGTATGTTTAGAATTGGCTCGATCTTTGGAACAAAACTGTATTAAAATAATTTGACTTCAGACTCATCTAAGAAAGATATTAAGGGATATTCTTCGATTAATAGAAGATATATTGAATGCATTAAATAGGGTCAACCTTGAAATTAATGGCAATATCTTCGACAAAAATGGCCCCATTTCCAATATTAAGGTATTTTTAGAATTGCCTCGATTTTTGAAACATAACTGCAATAAAATAATTTGACTTCAGACTCATCTAAAAAATATATTAAGGAATATCTTTCAATGAATCGAAAATATATTGAAAACATCAAAGAGGGTCAACCTTGAAATAAATGGCCATATCTTCGTCAAAAATTGCCCCATTTCAAATATTAAGGTATTTTTAAAATTGGTTCGATTCACGAAACAAAACTGCATTTAAATAATTTGACTTCAGACTCACCAAAGAAAGATATTAAGGGATATTCTTTGCCCCATTTCAAATATAAAGGTATTTTTAGAATTTGCTCGATATTTAGAACAAAACTGCATTAAAGTAATTTGACTTCAGACTCATCTAAGAAAGATATTAAGGGATATTCTTCGATTAATAGAAAATATAATGAAAGCATATAATAGGGTCAACCTTGAAATAAATGGCCATATCTTCGTCAAAAATTGGCCCATTTCAAATATAAAGGTATTTTTAGAATTGGCACGATCTTTGAAACAAAACTGCATTTAAATAATTTGACTTCAGACTCATCTAAGAAAGATATTAAGGGATATTCTTCAATTAAAAGAAAATATATGGAAAGCATTAAATGGGGTCAACCTTGAAATAAATGGCCATATCTTCGTCAAAAATTGCCCCATTTCAAATATTAAGGTATTTTTAAAATTGGTTCGATTCACGAAACAAAACTGCATTTAAATAATTTGACTTCAGACTCACCTAAGAAAGATATTAAGGGATATTCTTCGATTAATGAAATATATGAAATTAATAGGGTCAACCTTGAAATAAATCCTATTTTCAAAATTGCCCTATTTCAAATATAAAGGTATTTTTAGAATTTGCTAGATATTTAGAACAAAACTGCTTTAAAATAATTTGACGTCAGACTCATCTAAGAAAGATATTAAGGGATATTCTTCGATTAATAGAAAATATATGGAATGCATATAATAGGGTCAACCTTGAAATAAATGGCCCTATCTTCGTCAAAAATTGCCCCATTTCAAATATTAAGGTATTTTTAAAATTGGTTCGATTCACGAAACAAAACTGCATTTAAATAATTTGACTTCAGACTCACCTAAGGAAGATATTAAGGGATATTCTTTGCCCCATTTCAAATATAAATGTATTTTTAGAATTTGCTCGATATTTAGAACAAAACTGCATTAAAATAATTTGACCTCAGACTCATCTAAGAAAGATATTAAGGGATATTCTTCGATTAATAGAAAATATATGGAAAGCATTAAATGGGGTCAGGGGTCAACCTTGAAATAAATGGCCATATCTTCGTCAAAAATTGCCCCATTTCAAATATTAAGGTATTTTTAAAATTGGTTCGATTCATGACACAAAAATGCATTAAAATAATTTTACTTCAGACTCATCTAAGAAAGATATTGAGGGATATTCTTCGATTAATAGAAAATATATGGAAATCATTAAATAGGGTCAACCTTGAAATAAATGGCCATATCTTCGTCAAAAATTGCCCCATTTCAAATATTAAGGTATTTTTAAAATTGGTTCGATTCACGAAAAAAAACTGCATTTAAATAATTTGAATTCAGACTCACCTAAGAAAGATATTAAGGGATATTCTTTGCCCCATTTCAAATATAAAGGTATTTTTAGAATTTGCTCGATATTTAGAACAAAACTGTATTAAAATAATTTGACTTTCGACTCATCTAAGAAAGATATTAAGGGATATTCCTCGATTAATAGAAAATATATGGAATGCATATAATAGGGTCAACCTTGAAATAAATGGCCCTATCTTCGTCAAAAATTGCCCCATTTCAAATATTAAGGTATTTTTAAAATTGGTTCGATTCACGACACAAAACTGCATTTAAAATAATTTTACTTCAGACTCATCTAAGAAAGATATTAAGGGATATTCTTCGATTAATAGAAAATATATGGCAAACATTAAATAGGGTCAACCTTGAAATAAATGGCCATATCTTCGTCAAAAATTGCCCCATTTCAAATATTAAGGTATTTTTAGAATTGACTCGATCTTCGGAACAAAACTGTATTAAAATAATTTGACTTTCCACTCATTTAAGAAAGATATTAAGGGATATTGTTCGATTAACAGAAAATATATGGAAAGCATTGAATAGGGTCAACCTTGAAATAAATGGCCATATCTTCGTCAAAAATTGCCCCATTTCAAATATAAAGGTAATTTTAAAATTGGTTCGATTCCTGACACAAAACTGCATTAAAATAATTTGACTTCAGACTCATCTAAGAAAGATATTAAGGGATATTCTTCGATTAATAGAAAATATATGGAATGCATATAATAGGGTCAACCTTGAAATAAATGGCCATATCTTCGTCAAAAATTGCCCCATTTCAAATATTAAGGTATTTTTAAAATTGGTTCGATTTATGAAACAAAACTGCATTAAAATAATTTGACTTCAGACTCATCTAAGAAAGATATTAAGGGATATTCTTCGATTAATAGAAAATATATGGAAAGCATTAAATAGGGTCAACCTTGAAATAAATGGCCATATCTTCGTCAAAAATTGCCCCATTTCAAATATTAAGGTATTTTTAGAATTGGCTCGATCTTTGGAACAAAACTGCATTAAAATAATTTGACTTCAGACTCATCTAAGAAAGATATTAAGGGATATTCTTCGATTAATAGAAGATATATGGAATGCTTTAAATAGGGTCAACCTTGAAATAAATGGCCATATCTTCGTCAAAAATTGCCCCATTTCAAATATTAAGGTATTTTTAAAATTGGTTCGATTTTTGAAACAAAACTGCATTAAAATAATTTGACTTCAGACTCATCTAAGAAAGATATTAAGGGATATTCTTCGATTAATAGAAAATATATGGAAAGCATTAAATAGGGTCAACCCTTAAATTAATGGCCATATCTTCGTCAAAAATTGCCCCATTTCAAATATTAAGGTATTTTTAAAATTGGCTCGATTTTTGAAACAAAACTGCATTAAAATAATTTTACTTCAGACTCATCTAAGAAAGATATTAGGGGATATTCTTCGATTAATAGAAAATATATGGAAATCATTAAATAGGGTCAACCTTGAAATAAATGGCTATATCTTCGTCAAAAATTGCCCCATTTCAAATATTAAGGTATTTTTAGAATTGGCTCGATCTTTGAAACAAAACTGCATTAAAATAATTTGACTTGCGACTCATCTAAGAAAGATATTAAGGGATATTCTTCGATTAATAGAAAATATATGGAAAGCTTTAAATAGGGTCAACCTTGAAATAAATGGCCATATCTTCGTCAAAAATTGCCCCATTTCAAATATTAAGGTATTTTTAAAATTGGTTCGATTCACGAAACAAAACTGCATTAAAATAATTTGACTTCAGACTCATCTAAGAAAGATATTAAGGGATATTCTTCGATTAATAGAAAATATATGGAAAGCATTAAATAGGGTCAACCTTGAAATAAATGGCCATATCTTCGTCAAAAATTGCCCCATTTCAAATATAAAGGTATTTTTAGAATTGGCTCGATCTTTGGAACAAAACTGCATTGAAATAATTTGACTTCAGACTCATCTAAGAAAGATATTAAGGGATATTCTTCGATTAATAGAAAATATATGGAAAGCATTAAATAGGGTCAACCTTGAAATAAATGGCCATATCTTCGTCAAAAATTGCCCCATTTCAAATATTAAGGTATTTTTAAAATTGGTTCGATTCACGAAACAAAACTACATTTAAATAATTTGACTTCAGACTCACCTAAGAAAGATATTAAGGGATATTCTTCGTTAATAGAAAATAACATTAAATGGTCATTGAAATAAATCTTTTCGTAAAATTGCCCCATTTCAAATATAAAGGTATTTTTAGAATTGGCTCGATCTTTGGAACAACACTGCATTAAAATAATTTGACTTCCGACTCATCTAAGAAAGATATTAAGGGATATTCTTCGATTAATAGAAAATATATGGAATGCTTTAAATAGGGTCAACCTTGAAATAAATGGCCATATCTTCGTAAAAAATTGCCCCATTTCAAATATTAAGGTATTTTTAAAATTGGTTCGATTTTTGAAACAAAACTGCATTAAAATAATTTGACTTCAGACTCATCTAAGAAAGATATTAAGGGATATTCTTCGATTAATAGAAAATATATGGCTAACATTAAATAGGGTCAACCTTGAAATAAATGGCCCTATCTTCGTCAAAAATTGCCCCATTTCAAATATTAAGGTATTTTTAGAATTGGCTCGATCTTTGGAACAAAACTGCATTAAAATAATTTGACTTCAGACTCATCTAAGAAAGATATTAAGGGATATTCTTCGATTAATAGAAAATATATGGAAAGCATTAAATAGGGTCAACCTTGAAATAAATGGCCATATCTTCGTCAAAAATTGCCCCATTTCAAATATTAAGGTATTTTTAAAATTGGCTCGATTTTTGAAACAAAACTGCATTAAAATAATTTGACTTCAGACTCATCTAAGAAAGATATTAAGGGATATTCTTCGATTAATAGAAAATATATGGAAAGCATTAAATAGGGTCAACCCTTAAATTAATGGCCATATCTTCGTCAAAAATTGCCCCATTTCAAATATTAAGGTATTTTTAGAATTGGCTCGATCTTTGGAACAAAACTGCATTAAAATAATTTGACTTCAGACTCATCTAAGAAAGATATTAAGGGATATTCTTCGATTAATAGAAAATATATGGAAAGCATTAAATAGGGTCAACCTTGAAATAAATGGCCATATCTTCGTCAAAAATTGCCCCATTTCAAATATTAAGGTATTTTTAAAATTGGTTCGATTTATGAAACAAAACTGCATTAAAATAATTTGACTTCAGACTCATCTAAGAAAGATATTAAGGGATATTCTTCGATTAATAGAAAATATATGGAAAGCATTAAATAGGGTCAACCTTGAAATAAATGGCCATATCTTCGTCAAAAATTGCCCCATTTCAAATATAAAGGTATTTTTAGAATTGGCTCGATCTTTGGAACAAAACTGCATTAAAATAATTTGACTTCAGACTCATCTAAGAAAGATATTAAGGGATATTCTTCGATTAATAGAAAATATATGGAAAGCATTAAATAGGGTCAACCTTGAAATAAATGGCCATATCTTCGTCAAAAATTGCCCCATTTCAAATATTAAGGTATTTTTAGAATTGGCTCGATTTTTGAAACAAAACTGCATTAAAATAATTTGACTTCAGACTCATCTAAGAAAGATATTAAGGGATATTCTTCGATTAATAGAAAATATATGGAATGCTTTAAATAGGGTCAACCTTGAAATAAATGGCCATATCTTCGTCAAAAATTGCCCCATTTCAAATATTAAGGTATTTTTAAAATTGGTTCGATTCTTTGGACACAAAACTGCATTAAAATAATTTGACTTCAGACTCATCTAAGAAAGATATTAAGGGATATTCTTCGATTAATAGAAAATATATGGAATACTTTAAATAGGGTCAACCTTGAAATAAATGGCCATATCTTCGTCAAAAATTGTCCTATTTCAAATATAACGGTATTTTTAGAATTGGCGCGATCTTTGGAACAAAACTGCATTAAAATAAATTAACTTCCGACTCATCTAAGAAAGATATAAAGGGATTTTCTTCGATTAATAGAAAATATATGGAAAGCATTAAATGGGGTCAACCCTTAAATTAATGGCCATATCTTCGTCAAAAATTGCCCCATTTCAAATATTAAGGTATTTTTAAAATTGGTTCGATTCACGAAACAAAACTGCATTTAAATAATTTGACTTCAGACTCACCTAAGGAGGATATTAAGGGATATTCTTTGCCCTATTTCAAATATTAAGGTATTTTTAAAATTGGTTCGATTCATGACACAAAAATGCATTAAAATAATTTTACTTCAGACTCATCTAAGAAAGATATTAAGGGATATTCTTCGATTAATAGAAAATATATGGAAAGCATTAAATAGGGTCAACCTTGAAATAAATGGCCATATCTTCGTCAAAAATTGCCCCATTTCAAATATAAAGGTATTTTTAAAATTGGTTCGATTAATGAAACAAAACTGCGTTAAAATATTTTGACTTCAGACTCATCTAAGAAAGATATTAAGGGATATTCTTCGATTAATAGAAAATATATGGAAAGCTTTAAATAGGGTCAACCTTGAAATAAATGGCCATATCTTCGTCAAAAATTGCCCCATTTCAAATATTAAGGTATTTTTAAAATTGGTTCGATTCACGAAACAAAACTGCATTTAAATAATTTGACTTCAGACTCACCTAAGAAAGATATTAAGGGTTCTTCTAATAAAATATTTAATTATAAGGCATATTCGTAAAATTGCCCCATTTCAAATATAAAGGTATTTTTAGAATTGGCTCGATCTTTGGAACAAAACTGCATTAAAATAATTTGACTTCAGACTCATCTAAGAAAGATATTAAGGGATATTCTTCGATTAATAGAAAATATATGGAAAGCATTAATAAGGGTCAACCTTGAAATAAGTGGCCATAACTTCGTCAAAAATTGCCCCATTTCAAATATTAAGGTATTTTTAGAATTGGTTCGATTCACGACACAAAACTGCGTTAAAATAATTTTTACTTCAGACTCATCTAAGAAAGATATTAAGGGATATTCTTCGATTAATAGAAGATATATGGAGTGCTTTAAATAGGGTCAACCTTGAAATAAATGGCCATATCTTCGTAAAAATTTGCCTCATTTCAAATACTAAGGCATTTTTAGAATTGGCTCGACCTTTGGAACAAAACTGCATTAAAATAATTTGACTTCCGACTCATCTAAGAAAGATATTAAGGGATATTCTTCGATTAATAGAAAATATATGGAAAGCATTAAATAGGGTCAACCTTGAAATAAATGGCCATATCTTCGTCAAAAATTGCCCCATTTCAAATATTAAGGTATTTTTAAAATTGGTTCGATTTATGAAACAAAACTGCATTAAAATAATTTGACTTCAGACTCATCTAAGAAAGATATTAAGGGATATTCTTCGATTAATAGAAAATATATGGAAAGCATTAAATAGGGTCAACCTTGAAATAAATGGCCATATCTTCGTCAAAAATTGCCCCATTTCAAATATTAAGGTATTTTTAAAATTGGCTCGATTTTTGAAACAAAACTGCATTAAAATAATTTGACTTCAGACTCATCTAAGAAAGATATTAAGGGATATTCTTCGATTAATAGAAAATATATGGAAAGCATTAAATAGGGTCAACCTTGAAATAAATGGCCATATCTTCGTCAAAAATTGCCCCATTTCAAATATCAAGGTAATTTTAAAATTGGTTCGATTCCTGACACAAAACTGCATTAAAATAATTTGACTTCAGACTCATCTAATAAAGATATTAAAGGATATTCTTCGATTAATAGAAAATATATGGAAAGCATTAAATAGGGTCAACCTTGAAATAAATGGCCATATCTTCGTCAAAAATTGCCCCATTTCAAATATTAAGGTATTTTTAAAATTGGTTCGATTCACGAAACAAAACTGCATTTAAATAATTTGACTTCAGACTCACCTAAGAAAGATATTAAGGGATATTCTTTGCCCCATTTCAAATATAAAGGTATTTTAAGAATTTGCTCGATATTTATAACATAACTGTTTTAAAATAATTTGACTTTCGACTCATCTAAGAAAGATATTAAGGGATATTCTTCGATTAATAGAAAATATATGGCAAACTTTAAGTAGGGTCAACCTTGAAATAAATGGCCATATCTTCGTCAAAAATTGCCCCATTTCAAATATAAAGGTAATTTTAAAATTGGTTCGATACCTGACACAAAACTGCATTAAAATAATTTGACTTCAGACTCATCTAAGAAAGATATTAAGGGATATTCTTCGATTAATAGAAAATATATGGAAAGCATTAAATGGGGTCAACCTTGAAATAAATGGCCATATCTTCGTCAAAAATTGCCCCATTTCAAATATTAAGGTATTTTTAAAATTGGTTCGATTCACGAAACAAAACTGCATTTAAATAATTTGACTTCAGACTCACCTAAGAAAGATATTAAGGGATATTCTTCGATATAGAAATAACAAAAGGCACCTTGAAATATGAAAATTGCCCCATTTCAAATATAAAGGTATTTTTAGAATTTGCTCGATATTTAGAACAAAACTGCATTAAAATAATTTGACCTCAGACTCATCTAAGAAAGATATTAAGGGATATTCTTCGATTAATAGAAAATATATGGAAAGCATTAAATAGGGTCAACCTTGAAATAAATGGCCATATCTTCGTCAAAAATTGCCCCATTTCAAATATTAAGGTATTTTTAAAATTGGTTCGATTCACGAAACAAAACTGCATTTAAATAATTTGACTTCAGACTCACCTAAGGAAGATATTAAGGGATATTCTTTGCCCTATTTCAAATATAAAGGTATTTTTAGAATTTGCTAGATATTTAGAACAAAACTGCATTAAAATAATTTGACTTCAGACTCATCTAAGAAAGATATTAAGGGATATTCTTCGATTAATAGAAAATATATGGAAAGCATTAAATGGGGTCAACCTTGAAATAAATGGCCATATCTTCGTCAAAAATTGCCCCATTTCAAATATTAAGGTATTTTTAAAATTGGTTCGATTCATGACACAAAACTGCATTAAAATAATTTTACTTCAGACTCATCTAAGAAAGATATTGAGGGATATTCTTCGATTAATAGAAAATATATGGAAATCATTAAATAGGGTCAACCTTGAAATAAATGGCCATATCTTCGTCAAAAATTGCCCCATTTCAAATATTAAGGTATTTTTAAAATTGGTTCGATTCACGAAACAAAACTGCACCAAAACAATTCGACTTCAGACTTGTTTAAGAAAGATTTTAAGGGATATTGTTCGATTAACAGAAAATATATGGCAAACATTAAATAGGGTCAACCTTGAAATAAATGGCCTATCTTGTAAAAATTGCCCCATGTCAAATATAAAGGTATTTTTAGAATTGGCTCGATCCTTGGAACAAAACTGCATTAAAATAATTTGACTTCAGACTCATCTAAGAAAGATATTAAGGGATATTCTTCGATTAATAGAAAATATATGGAAAGCATTAAATAGGGTCAACCTTGAAATAAATGGCCATATCTTCGTCAAAAATTGCCCCATTTCAAATATTAAGGTATTTTTAAAATTGGTTCGATTCACGACACAAAACTGCATTAAAATAATTTTACTTCAGACTCATCTAAGAAAGATATTAAGGGATATTCTTCGATTAATAGAAAATATATGGCAAACATTAAATAGGGTCAACCTTGAAATAAATGGCCATATCTTCGTCAAAAATTGCCCCATTTCAAATATTAAGGTATTTTTAGAATTGGCTCGATCTTTGGAACAAAACTGTATTAAAATAATTTGACTTCCGACTCATCTAAGAAAGATATTAAGGGATATTCTTCGATTAATAGAAAATATATGGAAAGCATTAAATAGGGTCAACCTTGAAATAAATGGCCATATCTTCGTCAAAAATTGCCCCATTTCAAATATTAAGGTATTTTTAAAATTGGTTCGATTCACGACACAAAACTGCATTAAAATAATTTGACTTCAGACTCATCTAAGAAAGATATTAAGGGATATTCTTCGATTAATAGAAAATATATGGAATGCATATAATAGGGTCAACCTTGAAATAAATGGCCTATCTTCGTCAAAATTGCCCCATTTCAAATATAAAGGTATTTTTAGAATTGGCTCGATATTTAGAACAAAACTGTATTAAAATAATTTGACTTCAGACTCATCTAAGAAAGATATTAAGGGATATTCTTCGATTAATAGAAAATATATGGAAAGCATAAAATAGGGTCAACCTTGAAATAAATGGCCCTATCTTCGTCAAAAATTGCCCCATTTCAAATATTAAGGTATTTTTAAAATTGGTTCGATTCTGGACACAAAACTGCTTTAAAATAATTTTACTTCAGACTCATCTAAGAAAGATATTAAGGGATATTCTTCGATTAATAGAAAATATATGGCAAACATTAAATAGGGTCAACCTTGAAATAAATGGCCATATCTTCGTCAAAAATTGCCCCATTTCAAATATTAAGGTATTTTTAAAATTGGTTCGATTCATGACACAAAACTGCATTAAAATAATTTGACTTCCGACTCATCTAAGAAAGATATTAAGGGATATTCTTCGATTAATAGAAAATATATGGAAATCATTAAATAGGGTCAACCTTGAAATAAATGGCCATATCTTCGTCAAAAATTGCCCCATTTCAAATATAAAGGTATTTTTAGAATTGGCTCGATCTTTGGAACAAAACTGCATTAAAATAATTTGACTTCAGACTCATCTAAGAAAGATATTAAGGGATATTCTTCGATTAATAGAAAATATATGGAATGCATATAATAGGGTCAACCTTGAAATAAATGGCCCTATCTTCGTCAAAAATTGCCCCATTTCAAATATTAAGGTATTTTTAAAATTGGTTCGATTCACGAAACAAAACTGCATTAAAATAATTTGACTTCAGACTCATCTAAGAAAGATATTAAGGGATATTCTTCGATTAATAGAAAATATATGGCAAACATTAAATAGGGTCAACCTTGAAATAAATGGCCATATCTTCGTCAAAAATTGCCCCATTTCAAATATAAAGGTATTTTTAGAATTGGCTCGATCCTTGGAACAAAACTGCTTTAAAATAATTTGACTTCAGACTCATCTAAGAAAGATATTAAGGGATATTCTTCGATTAATAGAAAATATATGGAAAGCATTAAATAGGGTCAACCTTGAAATAAATGGCCATATCTTCGTCCAAAATTGCCCCATTTCAAATATTAAGGTATTTTTAAAATTGGTTCGATTTTTGGAACAAAACTGCATTAAAATAATTTGACTTCAGACTCATCTAAGAAAGATATTAAGGGATATTCTTCGATTAATAGAAAATATATGGAAAGCATTAAATAGGGTCAACCTTGAAATAAATGGCCATATCTTCGTCAAAAATTGCCCCATTTCAAATATTAAGGTATTTTTAAAATTGGTTCGATTCACGAAACAAAACTGCATTAAAATAATTTGACTTCAGACTCATCTAAGAAAGATATTAAGGGATATTCTTCGATTAATAGAAAATATATGGAATGCATATAATAGGGTCAACCTTGAAATAAATGGCCCTATCTTCGTCAAAAATTGCCCCATTTCAAATATTAAGGTATTTTTAGAATTGGCTCGATCTTTAGAACAAAACTGCATTAAAATAATTTGACTTCAGACTCATCTAAGAAAGATATTAAGGGATATTCTTCGATTAATAGAAAATATATGGAAAGCATTAAATAGGGTCAACCTTGAAATAAATGGCCATATCTTCGTCAAAAATTGCCCCATTTCAAATATTAAGGTATTTTTAGAATTGGCTCGAATTTTGAAACAAAACTGCATTAAAATAATTTGACTTCAGACTCATCTAATAAAGATATTAAGGAATATTCTTCGATTAATAAAAGATATATTGAATGCTTTAAATAGGGTCAACCTTGAAATAAATGGCCATATCTTCGTCAAAAATTGCCCCGTTTCAAATATAAAGGTATTTTTAGAATTGGCGCGATCTTTGAAACAAAACTGCATTAAAATAATTTGACATCAGACTCATCTAAGAACGATATTAAGGGATATTCTTCGATTAATAGAAAATATATGGAAAACATTAAATAGGGTCAACCTTGAAATAAATGGCCATATCTTCGTCAAAAATTGCCCCATTTCAAATATTAAGGTATTTTTAGAATTAGCTCGAATTTTGAAACAAAACTGCATTAAAATAATTTGACTTCAGACTCATCTAAGAAAGATATTAAGGGATATTCTTCGATTAATAGAAAATATATGGAAAGCATTAAATAGGGTCAACCTTGAAATAAATGGCCATATCTTCGTCAAAAATTGCCCCATTTCAAATATTAAGGTATTTTTAAAATTGGTTCGATTCACGAAACAAAACTGCATTTAAATAATTTGACTTCAGACTCACCTAAGAAAGATATTAAGGGATATTCTTTGCCCCATTTCAAATATAAAGGTATTTTTAGAATTTGCTCGATATTTAGAACAAAACTGCATTAAAATAATTTGACTTCAGACTCATCTAAGAAAGATATTAAGGGATATTCTTCGATTAATAGAAAATATATGGAAAGCATTAAATAGGGTCAACCTTGAAATAAATGGCCATATCTTCGTCAAAAATTGCCCCATTTCAAATATAAAGGTATTTTTAGAATTGGCACGATCTTTGAAACAAAACTGCATTTAAATAATTTGACTTCAGACTCATCTAAGAAAGATATTAAGGGATATTCTTCGATTAATAGAAAATATATGGAAAGCATTAAATGGGGTCAACCTTGAAATAAATGGCCATATCTTCGTCAAAAATTGCCCCATTTCAAATATTAAGGTATTTTTAAAATTGGTTCGATTCACGAAACAAAACTGCATTTAAATAATTTGACTTCAGACTCACCTAAGAAAGATATTAAGGGATATTCTTCGATTAATAGAAAATATATGGAATGCATATAATAGGGTCAACCTTGAAATAAATGGCCTATCTTCGTCAAAAATTGCCCCATTTCAAATATAAAGGTATTTTTAGAATTTGCTCGATATTTAGAACAAAACTGCATTAAAATAATTTGACTTCAGACTCATCTAAGAAAGATATTAAGGGATATTCTTCGATTAATAGAAAATATATGGAAAGCATTAAATAGGGTCAACCTTGAAATAAATGGCCATATCTTCGTCAAAAATTGCCCCATTTCAAATATTAAGGTATTTTTAAAATTGGTTCGATTTATGAAACAAAACTGCATTAAAATAATTTGACTTCAGACTCACCTAAGAAAGATATTAAGGGATATTCTTCGATTAATAGAAAATATATGGAAAGCCTTAAATAGGGTCAACCCTTAAATTAATGGCCATATCTTCGTCAAAAATTGCCCCATTTCAAATATAAAGGTATTTTTAGAATTGGCTCGATTTTTGAAACAAAACTGCATTAAAATAATTTGACTTCAGACTCATCTAAGAAAGATATTAAGGGATATTCTTCGATTAATAGAAGATATATGGAATGCTTTAAATAGGGTCAACCTTGAAATAAATGGCCATATCTTCGTCAAAAATTGCCCCATTTCAAATATAAAGGTATTTTTAGAATTGGCTCGATCTTTGGAACAAAACTGCATTAAAATAATTTGACTTCAGACTCATCTAAGAAAGATATTAAGGGATATTCTTCGATTAATAGAAAATATATGGAAAGCATTAAATAGGGTCAACCTTGAAATAAATGGCCATATCTTCGTCAAAAATTGCCCCATTTCAAATATTAAGGTATTTTTAAAATTGGTTCGATTTTTGAAACAAAACTGCATTAAAATAATTTGACTTCAGACTCATCTAAGAAAGATATTAAGGGATATTCTTCGATTAATAGAAGATATATGGAATGCTTTAAATAGGGTCAACCTTGAAATAAATGGCCATATCTTCGTCAAAAATTGCCCCATTTCAAATATTAAGGTATTTTTAAAATTGGTTCGATTTATGAAACAAAACTGCATTAAAATAATTTGACTTCAGACTCATCTAAGAAAGATATTAAGGGATATTCTTCGATTAATAGAAAATATATGGAAATCATTAAATAGGGTCAACCTTGAAATAAATGGCCATATCTTCGTCAAAAATTGCCCCATTTCAAATATAAAGGTATTTTTAGAATTGGCTCGATCTTTGGAACAAAACTGCATTAAAATAATTTGACTTCAGACTCATCTAAGAAAGATATTAAGGGATATTCTTCGATTAATAGAAAATATATGGAAAGCATTAAATAGGGTCAACCTTGAAATAAATGGCCATATCTTCGTCAAAAATTGCCCCATTTCAAATATTAAGGTAATTTTAAAATTGGTTTGATTCCTGCCACAAAACTGCATTAAAATAATTTGACTTCAGACTCATCTAAGAAAGATATTAAGGGATATTCTTCGATTAATAGAAAATATATGGCAAGCATTAAATAGGGTCAACCTTGAAATAAATGGCCATATCTTCGTCAAAAATTGCCCCATTTCAAATATTAAGGTATTTTTAGAATTGGCTCGATCTTTGGAACAAAACTGCATTAAAATAATTTGACTTCAGACTCATCTAAAAAAGATATTAGGGGAATGTCTTCGACTAATAGAAAATATATGGAAAGCATTAAATAGGGTCAACCTTTAAATTAATGGCCATATCTACGTCAAAAATTTCGCCATTTCAAATATAAAGGTATTTTTAAAATTGGTTCGATTCTTCGGACACAAAACTGCATTAAAATAATTTGACTTCAGACTCATCTAAGAAAGATATTAAGGGATATTCTTCGATTAATAGAAAATATATGCCAAACATTAAATGGGTCAACCTTGAAATAAATGGCCATATCTTCGTCAAAAATTGCCCCATTTCAAATATTAAGGTATTTTTAAAATTGGTTCGATTCATGACACAAAACTGCATTAAAATAATTTGACTTCCGACTCATCTAAGGAAGATATTAAGGGATATTCTTCGATTAATAGAAAATATATGGAAAACATTAAATAGGGTCAACCTTGAAATAAATGGCCATATCTTCGTCAAAAATTGCCCCATTTCAAATATAAAGGTATTTTTAGAATTGGCTCGATCTTTGGAACAAAACTGCATTAAAATAATTTGACTTCAGACTCATCTAAGAAAGATATTAAGGGATATTCTTCGATTAATAGAAAATATATGGAAAGCATTAAATAGGGTCAACCCTTAAATTAATGGCCATATCTTCGTCAAAAATTGCCCCATTTCAAATATTAAGGTATTTTTAGAATTTGCTCGATCTTGGAAACAAAACTGCATTAAAATAATTTGACTTCAGACTCATCTAAGAAAGATATTAAGGGATATTCTTCGATTAATAGAAAATATATGGAAAGCTTTAAATAAGGTCAACCCTTAAATGAATGGCCATATCTACGTCAAAAATTTCGCCATTTCAAATACTAAGGTATTTTTAGAATTGGTTCGATCTTTGGAACAAAACTGCATTAAAATAATTTGACTTCAGACTCATCTAAGAAAGATATTAAGGGATATTCCTCGATTAATAGAAGATATATGGAAAGCATTAAATAGGGTCAACCCTTAAATGAATGGCCATATCTTCGTCAAAAATTGCCCCATTTCAAATATAAAGGTATTTTTAGAATTGGCTCGATCTTTGGAACAAAACTGCATTAAAATAATTTGACTTCAGACTCATCTAAGAAAGATATTAAGGGATATTCTTCGATTAATAGAAAATATATGGAAAGCATTAAATAGGGTCAACCTTGAAATAAATGGCCATATCTTCGTCAAAAATTGCCCCATTTCAAATATTAAGGTATTTTTAAAATTGGTTCGATTTACGAAACAAAACTGCATTTAAATAATTTGACTTCAGACTCACCTAAGAAAGATATATTAAAGGGATATTCTTTGCCCCATTTCAAAATATAAAGGTATTTTTAGAATTTGCTCGATATTTAGAACAAAACTGCATTAAAATAATTTGACTTCAGACTCATCTAAGAAAGATATTAAGGGATATTCTTCGATTAATAGAAAATATATGGAAAGCATTAAATAGGGTCAACCTTGAAATAAATGGCCATATCTTCGTCAAAAATTGCCCCATTTCAAATATTAAGGTATTTTTAAAATTGGTTCGATTTATGAAACAAAACTGCATTAAAATAATTTGACTTCCGACTCATCTAAGAAAGATATTAAGGGATATTCTTCGATTAATAGAAAATATATGGAAAGCATTAAATGGGGTCAACCTTGAAATAAATGGCCATATCTTCGTCAAAAATTGCCCCATTTCAAATATAAAGGTATTTTTAAAATTGGCTCGATCTTTGGAACAAAACTGCATTAAAATAATTTGACTTCAGACTCATCTAAGAAAGATATTAAGGGATATTCTTCGATTAATAGAAAATATATGGAAAGCATTAAATAGGGTCAACCTTGAAATAAATGGCCATATCTTCGTCAAAAATTGCCCCATTTCAAATATTAAGGTAATTTTAAAATTGGTTCGATTCCTGACACAAAACTGCATTAAAATAATTTGACTTCAGACTCATCTAAGAAAGATATTAAGGGATATTCTTCGATTAATAGAAAATATATGGCAAACATTAAATAGGGTCAACCTTGAAATAAATGGCCATATCTTCGTCAAAAATTGCCCCATTTCAAATATAAAGGTATTTTTAAAATTGGCTCGATTTTTGAAACAAAACTGCATTAAAATAATTTGACTTCAGACTCATCTAAGAAAGATATTAAGGGATATTCTTCGATTAATAGAAAATATATGGAAAGCATTAAATAGGGTCAACCTTGAAATAAATGGCCATATCTTCGTCAAAAATTGCCCCATTTCAAATATAAAGGTATTTTTAGAATTGGCTCGATCTTTGGAACAAAACTGCATTAAAATAATTTGACTTCAGACTCATCTAAGAAAGATATTAAGGGATATTCTTCGATTAATAGAAAATATATGGAAAGCATTAAATAGGGTCAACCTTGAAATAAATGGCCATATCTTCGTCAAAAATTGCCCCATTTCAAATATTAAGGTATTTTTAAAATTGGTTCGATTAATGAACAAAACTGCATTAAAATAATTTGACTTCAGACTCATCTAAGAAAGATATTAAGGGATATTCTTCGATTAATAGAAAATATATGGAAAGCATTAAATAGGGTCAACCTTGAAATAAATGGCCATATCTTCGTCAAAAATTGCCCCATTTCAAATATTAAGGTATTTTTAGAATTGGCTCGATCTTTGGAACAAAACTGCATTAAAATAATTTGACTTCAGACTCATCTAAGAAAGATATTAAGGGATATTCTTCGATTAATAGAAAATATATGGAAAGCATTAAATAGGGTCAACCTTGAAATAAATGGCCATATCTTCGTCAAAAATTGCCCCATTTCAAATATTAAGGTATTTTTAAAATTGGTTCGATTTATGAAACAAAACTGCATTAAAATAATTTGACTTCAGACTCATCTAAGAAAGATATTAAGGGATATTCTTCGATTAATAGAAAATATATGGAAACATTAAATAGGGTCAACCTTGAAATAAATGGCCATATCTTCGTCAAAAATTGCCCCATTTCAAATATAAAGGTATTTTTAGAATTTGCTCGATCTTTAGAACAAAACTGCATTAAAATAATTTGACTTCCGACTCATCTAAGAAAGATATTAAGGGATATTCTTCGATTAATAGAAAATATATGGAAAGCATTAAATAGGGTCAACCTTGAAATAAATGGCCATATCTTCGTCAAAAATTGCCCCATTTCAAATATTAAGGTATTTTTAAAATTGGTTCGACTTCACGAACAAAACTGCATTAAAATAATTTGACTTCAGACTCATCTAAGAAAGATATTAAGGGATATTCTTCGATTAATAGAAAATATATGGCAAACATTAAATAGGGTCAACCTTGAAATAAATGGCCATATCTTCGTCAAAAATTGCCCCATTTCAAATATTAAGGTATTTTTAAAATTGGTTTTTGATTCACGATTTGGAACAAGACTAAATTAAAATAATTTGACTTCAGACTCATCTTAGAAAGATATTAAGAGATATTCTTCGATTAATAGAAGATATATGGAAAGCTTTAAATAGGGACAACCTTGAAATAAATGTCCATATCTTCGTCAAAAATTGCCTCATTTCAAATATAACGGTATTTATAGAATTGGCGCGAGCCTTAGAACAAAACTGCATTAAAATAATTTGACTTCAGACTCATCTAAGAAAGATATAAAGGGATACTCTTCGATTAATAGAAAATATATGGCAAGCATTAAATAGGGTCAACCCTTAAATTAATTGCCATATCTTCGTCAAAAATTGCCCCATTTCATTTATAAAGATGTTTTTAGAATTCGCTTGATCTTTGGAACAAAACTGCATTCAAATAATTTGACTTCCGACTCATCTAAGAAAGATATTAAGGGATATTCTTCGATAAATAGAAAATATATGGAAAGCATTAAATAGGGTCAACCTTGAAATAAATGGCCATATCTTCGTCAAAAATTGCCCCATTTCAAATATAAAGGTATTTTTAGAATTGGCTCGATCTTTGGAACAAAACTGCATTAAAATAATTTGACTTCAGACTCATCTAAGAAAGATATTAAGGGATATTCTTCGATTAATAGAAAATATATGGAAAGCTTTAAATATGGTCAACCTTGAAATAAATGGCCATATCTTCGTCAAAAATTGCCCCATTTCAAATATAAAGGTATTTTTAGAATTGGCTCGATCTTTGGAACAAAACTGCATTAAAATAATTTGACTTCCGACTCATCTAAGAAAGATATTAAGGGATATTCTTCGATTAATAGAAAATATATGGAAAGCATTAAATAGGGTCAACCTTGAAATAAATGGCCATATCTTCGTCAAAAATTGCCCCATTTCAAATATAAAGGTATTTTTAAAATTGGCTCGATTTATGAAACAAAACTGCATTAAAATAATTTGACTTCCGACTCATCTAAGAAAGATATTAAGGGATATTCTTCGATTAATAGAAAATATATGGAAAGCTTTAAATAGGGTCAACCTTGAAATAAATATCCATATCTTCGTCAAAAATTGCCCCATTTCAAATATTAAGGTATTTTTAGAATTGTCTCGATCTTTGGAACAAAACTGCATTAAAATAATTTGACTTCCGACTCATCTAAGAAAGATATTAAGGGATATTCTTCGATTAATAGAAAATATATGGCAAAGCATTAAATAGGGTCAACCTTGAAATAAATGGCCATATCTTCGTCAAAAATTGCCCCATTTCAAATATAAAGGTATTTTTAAGAATTGGTTCGATTCATTGGACACAAAACTGCATTAAAATAATTTGACTTCCGACTCATCTAAGAAAGATATTAAGGGATATTCTTCGATTAATAGAAAATATATGGCAAACATTAAATAGGGTCAACCTTGAAATAAATGGCCATATCTTCGTCAAAAATTGCCCCATTTCAAATATAAAGGTATTTTTAGAATTGGTTCGATCTTTGGAACAAAACTGCATTAAAATAATTTGACTTCCGACTCATCTAAGAAAGATATTAAGGGATATTCTTCGATTAATAGAAAATATATGGCAAACATTGAATAGGTCAACCCTGAAATAAATGGCCATATCTTCGTCAAAAATTGCCATATTTCACATATAAAGGTAATTTTAGAATTTGCTCGATCTTTGGAACAAAACTGCATTAAAATAATTTGACTTCCGACTCATCTAAGAAAGATATTAAGGGATATTCTTCGATTAATAGAAAATATATGGCAAACATTGAATAGGTCAACCTTGAAATAAATGGCCATATCTTCGTCTAAATTTGCCATATTTCAAATATAAAGGTATTTTTAGAATTTACTCGATCTTTGGAACAAAACTGCATTAAAATAATTTGACTTCCGACTCATCTAAGAAAGATATTAAGGGATATTCTTCGATTAATAGAAAATATATGGCAAACATTAAATAGGGTCAACCTTGAAATAAATGGCCATATCTTCGTCAAAAATTGCCCCATTTCAAATATTAAGGTATTTTTAGAATTGGCTCGATTTTGAAACAAAACTGCATTAAAATAATTTGACTTCAGACTCATCTAAGAAAGATATTAAGGGATATTCTTCGATTAATAGAAAATATATGGCAAACATTAAATAGGGTCAACCTTGAAATAAATGGCCATATCTTCGTCAAAAATTGCCCCATTTCAAATATAAAGGTATTTTTAGAATTGGCTCGATCTTTGGAACAAAACTGCATTAAAATAATTTGACTTCCGACTCATCTAAGAAAGATATTAAGGGATATTCTTCGATTAATAGAAAATATATGGAAAGCATTAAATAGGGTCAACCTTGAAATAAATGGCCATATCTTCGTCAAAAATTGCCCCATTTCAAATATAAAGGTATTTTTAGAATTGGCTCGATCTTTGGAACAAAACTGCATTAAAATAATTTGACTTCCGACTCATCTAAGAAAGATATTAAGGGATATTCTTCGATTAATAGAAAATATATGGCAAACATTAAATAGGGTCAACCTTGAAATAAATGGCCATATCTTCGTCAAAAATTGCCCCATTTCAAATATTAAGGTATTTTTAAAATTGGTTCGATTTTGGAAACAAAACTGCATTAAAATAATTTGACTTCAGACTCATCTAAGAAAGATATTAAGGGATATTCTTCGATTAATAGAAAATATATGGAAAGCATTAAATGGGGTCAACCCTTAAATTAATGGACATATCTTCGTCAAAAATTGCCCCATTTCAAATATAAGGGTATTTTTAGAATTGGCGCGATCTTTGGCACAAAACTGCATTAAAATAATTTGACTTCCGACTCATCTAAGAAAGATATTAAGGGATATTCTTCGATTAATAGAAAATATATGGCAAACATTAAATAGGGTCAACCTTGAAATAAATGGCCATATCTTCGTCAAAAATTGCCCCATTTCAAATATAAAGGTATTTTTAGAATTGGCTCGATCTTTGGAACAAAACTGCATTAAAATAATTTGACTTCCGACTCATCTAAGAAAGATATTAAGGGATATTCTTCGATTAATAGAAAATATATGGCAAACATTAAATAGGGTCAACCTTGAAATAAATGGCCATATCTTCGTCAAAAATTGCCCCATTTCAAATATTAAGGGTATTTTTAAAATTGGTTCGATTCCTTGGAACAAAACTGCATTAAAATAATTTGACTTCCGACTCATCTAAGAAAGATATTAAGGGATATTCTTCGATTAATAGAAAATATATGGAAAGCATTAAATAGGGTCAACCTTGAAATAAATGGCCATATCTTCGTCAAAAATTGCCCCATTTCAAATATAAAGGTATTTTTAGAATTGGCTCGATCTTTGGAACAAAACTGCATTAAAATAATTTGACTTCCGACTCATCTAAGAAAGATATTAAGGGATATTCTTCGATTAATAGAAAATATATGGAAAACATTAAATAGGGTCAACCTTGAAATAAATGGCCATATCTTCGTCAAAAATTGCCCCATTTCAAATATTAAGGTATTTTTAGAATTGGCTCGATCTTTGGAACAAAACTGCATTAAAATAATTTGACTTCCGACTCATCTAAGAAAGATATTAAGGGATATTCTTCGATTAATAGAAAATATATGGAAAGCATTAAATAGGGTCAACCTTGAAATAAATGGCCATATCTTCGTCAAAAATTGCCCCATTTCAAATATAAAGGTATTTTTAGAATTGGCTCGATCTTTGGAACAAAACTGCATTAAAATAATTTGACTTCAGACTCATCTAAGAAAGATATTAAGGGATATTCTTCGATTAATAGAAAATATATGGCAAACATTAAATAGGGTCAACCTTGAAATAAATGGCCATATCTTCGTCAAAAATTGCCCCATTTCAAATATAAAGGTATTTTTAGAATTGGCTCGATCTTTGGAACAAAACTGCATTAAAATAATTTGACTTCCGACTCATCTAAGAAAGATATTAAGGGATATTCTTCGATTAATAGAAAATATATGGAAAGCATTAAATAGGGTCAACCTTGAAATAAATGGCCATATCTTCGTCAAAAATTGCCCCATTTCAAATATTAAGGTATTTTTAGAATTGGCTCGATCTTTGGAACAAAACTGCATTAAAATAATTTGACTTCCGACTCATCTAAGAAAGATATTAAGGGATATTCTTCGATTAATAGAAAATATATGGCAAACATTAAATAGGGTCAACCTTGAAATAAATGGCCATATCTTCGTCAAAAATTGCCCCATTTCAAATATTAAGGTATTTTTAAAATTGGTTCGATTTTTGAAACAAAACTGCATTAAAATAATTTGACTTCAGACTCATCTAAGAAAGATATTAAGGGATATTCTTCATTAATAGAAAATATATGGGTTAATGGGTCACCTTGAATAAAGGCTATCTTCGTCAATTGCCCCATTTCAAATATAAAGGTGTTTTTAGAATTTGCTCGATCTTTGGAACAAAACTGCATTAAAATAATTTGACTTCAGACTCATCTAAGAAAGATATTAAGGGATATTCTTCGATTAATAGAAAATATATGGCAAAGCATTAAATAGGGTCAACCTTGAAATAAATGGCCATATCTTCGTCAAAAATTGCCCCATTTCAAATATAAAGGTATTTTTAGAATTGGCTCGATCTTTGAAACAAAACTGCATTAAAATAATTTGACTTCCGACTCATCTAAGAAAGATATTAAGGGATATTCTTCGATTAATAGAAAATATATGGAAAGCATTAAATAGGGTCAACCTTGAAATAAATGGCCATATCTTCGTCAAAAATTGCCCCATTTCAAATATAAAGGTGTTTTTAGAATTCGCTCGATCTTTGAAACAAAACTGCATTAAAATAATTTGACTTCCGACTCATCTAAGAAAGATATTAAGGGATATTCTTCGATTAATAGAAAATATAAGGCAAACATTAAATAGGGTCTACCTTGAAATAAATGGCCATATCTTCGTCAAAAATTGCCCCATTTCAAATATAAAGGTGTTTTTAGAATTCGCTCGATCTTTGGAACAAAACTGCATTAAAATAATTTGACTTCCGACTCATCTAAGAAAGATATTAAGGGATATTCTTCGATTAATAGAAAATATATGGAAAGCATTAAATAGGGTCTACCTTGAAATAAATGGCCATATCTTCGTCAAAAATTGCCCCATTTCAATTATTAAGGTGTTTTTAGAATTGGTTCGATCTTCAAAACAAAACTGCATTAAAATAATTTGACTTCCGACTCATCTAAGAAAGATATTAAGGGATATTCTTCGATTAATAGAAAATATATGGAAAGCATTAAATAGGGTCTACCTTGAAATAAATGGCCATATCTTCGTCAAAAATTGCCCCATTTCAATTATAAAGGTGTTTTTAGAATTAACTCGATCTTTGGAACAAAACTGCATTAAAATAATTTGACTTCCGACTCATCTAAGAAAGATATTAAGGGATATTCTTTGATTAATAGAAAATATATGGAAAGCATTAAATAGGGTCTACCTTGAAATAAATGGCCATATCTTCGTCAAAAATTGCCCCATTTCAAATATAAAGGTGTTTTTAGAATTCACTCAATCTTTGAAACAAAACTGCATTAAAATAATTTGACTTCCGACTCATCTAAGAAAGATATTAAGGGATATTCTTCGATTAATAGAAAATATAAGGCAAACATTAAATAGGGTCTACCTTGAAATAAATGGCCATATCTTCGTCAAAAATTGCCCCATTTCAATTATAAAGGTGTTTTTAGAATTTGCTTGATCTTCAAAACAAAACTGCATTAAAATAATTTGACTTCCGAGTCATCTAAGAAAGATATTAAGGGATATTCTTCGATAAATAGAAAATATATGGAAAGCATTAAATAGGCTCTACCTTGAAATAAATGGCCATATCTTCGTCAAAAATTGCCCCATTTCAATTATAAAGGTGTTTTTAGAATTAACTCGATCTTTGAAACAAAACTGCATTAAAATAATTTGACTTCCGACTCATCTAAGAAAGATATTAAGGGATATTCTTCGATTAATAGAAAATATAAGCCAAACATTAAATAGGGTCTACCTTGAAATAAATGGCCATATCTTCGTCAAAAATTGCCCCATTTCAATTATAAAGGTGTTTTTAGAATTCACTCGATCTTTGAAAAAAAACTGCATTAAAATAATTTGACTTCCGACTCATCTAAGAAAGATATTAAGGGATATTCTTCGATTAATAGAAAATATATGGAAAGCATTAAATAGGGTCTACCTTGAAATAAATGGCCATATCTTCGTCAAAAATTGCCCCATTTCAATTATAAAGGTGTTTTTAGAGTTAACTCGATCTTTGGAACAAAACTGCATTAAAATAATTTGACTTCCGACTCATCTAAGAAAGATATTAAGGGATATTCTTCGATTAATAGAAAATATAAGCCAAACATTAAATAGGGTCTACCTTGAAATAAATGGCCATATCTTCGTCAAAAATTGCCCCATTTCAATTATAAAGGTGTTTTTTAGAATTCACTCAATCTTTGGAACAAAACTGCATTAAAATAATTTGACTTCCGACTCATCTAAGAAAGATATTAAGGGATATTCTTCGATTAATAGAAAATATATGGAAAGCATTAAATAGGGTCTACCTTGAAATAAATGGCCATATCTTCGTCAAAAATTGCCCCATTTCAATTATAAAGGTGTTTTTAGAATTCACTTGATCTTTGAAACAAAACTGCATAAAAATAATTTGACTTCCGACTCATCTAAGAAAGATATTAAGGGATATTCTTCGATTAATAGAAAATATATGGAAAGCATTAAATAGGGTCTACCTTGAAATAAATGGCCATATCTTCGTCAAAAATTGCCCCATTTCAATTATAAAGGTGTTTTTAGAATTCACTCGATCTTTGGAACAAAACTGCATTAAAATAATTTGACTTCCGACTCATCTAAGAAAGATATTAAGGGATATTCTTCGATTAATAGAAAATATATGGAAAGTATTAAATAGGGTCTACCTTGAAATAAATGGCCATATCTTCGTCAAAAATTGCCCCATTTCAATTATAAAGGTGTTTTTAGAATTCACTCGATCTTTGGAACAAAACTGCATTAAAATAATTTGACTTCCGACTCATCTAAGAAAGATATTAAGGGATATTCTTCGATAAATAGAAAATATAAGGAAAGCATTAAATAGGCTCTACCTTGAAATAAATGGCCATATCTTCGTCAAAAATTGCCCCATTTCAATTATAAAGGTGTTTTTAGAATTCACTCGATCTTTGAAACAAAACTGCATTAAAATAATTTGACTTCCGACTCATCTAAGAAAGATATTAAGGGATATTCTTCGATTAATAGAAAATATATGGAAAGCATTAAATAGGGTCTACCTTGAAATAAATGGCCATATCTTCGTCAAAAATTGCCCCATTTCAATTATAAAGGTGTTTTTAGAATTCACTCGATCTTTGAAACAAAACTGCATTAAAATAATTTGACTTCCGACTCATCTAAGAAAGATATTAAGGGATATTCTTCGATTAATAGAAAATATATGGAAAGCATTAAATAGGGTCTACCTTGAAATAAATGGCCATATCTTCGTCAAAAATTGCCCCATTTCAATTATAAAGGTGTTTTTAGAATTCACTTGATCTTTGGAACAAAACTGCATTAAAATAATTTGACTTCCGACTCATCTAAGAAAGATATTAAGGGATATTCTTCGATTAATAGAAAATATAAGGCAAACATTAAATAGGGTCTACCTTGAAATAAATGGCCATATCTTCGTCAAAAATTGCCCCATTTCAATTATAAAGGTGTTTTTAGAGTTAACTCGATCTTTGGAACAAAACTGCATTAAAATAATTTGACTTCCGACTCATCTAAGAAAGATATTAAGGGATATTCTTCGATTAATAGAAAATATATGGAAAGCATTAAATAGGGTCTACCTTGAAATAAATGGCCATATCTTCGTCAAAAATTGCCCCATTTCAATTATAAAGGTGTTTTTAGAATTCACTCAATCTTTGGAACAAAACTGCATTAAAATAATTTGACTTCCGACTCATCTAAGAAAGATATTAAGGGATATTCTTCGATTAATAGAAAATATAAGGCAAACATTAAATAGGGTCTACCTTGAAATAAATGGCCATATCTTCGTCAAAAATTGCCCCATTTCAATTATAAAGGTGTTTTTAGAATTCACTCGATCTTTGGAACAAAACTGCATTAAAATAATTTGACTTCCGACTCATCTAAGAAAGATATTAAGGGATATTCTTTGATTAACAGAAAATATATGGAAAGCATTAAATAGGGTCTACCTTGAAATAAATGGCCATATCTTCGTCAAAAATTGCCCCATTTCAATTATAAAGGTGTTTTTAGAATTTGCTTGATCTTTGGAACAAAACTGCATTAAAATAATTTGACTTCCGACTCATCTAAGAAAGATATTAAGGGATATTCTTCGATAAATAGAAAATATATGGAAAGCATTAAATAGGGTCTACCTTGGAAATAAATGGCCATATCTTCGTCAAAAATTGCCCCATTTCAATTATAAAGGTGTTTTTAGAATTCACTCGATCTTTGGAACAAAACTGCATTAAAATAATTTGACTTCCGACTCATCTAAGAAAGATATTAAGGGATATTCTTTGATTAACAGAAAATATATGGAAAGCATTAAATAGGGTCTACCTTGAAATAAATGGCCATATCTTCGTCAAAAATTGCCCCATTTCAATTATAAAGGTGTTTTTAGAATTCACTCGATCTTTGGAACAAAACTGCATTAAAATAATTTGACTTCCGACTCATCTAAGAAAGATATTAAGGGATATTCTTCGATTAATAGAAAATATAAGGCAAACATTAAATAGGGTCTACCTTGAAATAAATGGCCATATCTTCGTCAAAAATTGCCCCATTTCAATTATAAAGGTGTTTTTAGAATTCACTCGATCTTTGGAACAAAACTGCATTAAAATAATTTGTCTTCCGACTCATCTAAGAAAGATATTAAGGGATATTCTTTGATTAACAGAAAATATATGGAAAGTATTAAATAGGGTCTACCTTGAAATAAATGGCCATATCTTCGTCAAAAATTGCTCCATTTCAATTATAAAGGTGTTTTTAGAGTTAACTCGATCTTTGAAACAAAACTGCATTAAAATAATTTGTCTTCCGACTCATCTAAGAAAGATATTTAGAGATATTCTTTGATTAACAGAAAATATATGGAAAGTATTAAATAGGGTCTACCTTGAAATAAATGGTCATATCTTCGTCAAAAATTGCCCGATTTCAATTATAAAGGTGTTTTTAGAATTCACTCAATCTTTGGAACAAAACTGCATTAAAATAATTTGACTTCCGACTCATCTAAGAAAGATATTAAGGGATATTCTTCGATTAATAGAAAATATAAGGCAAACATTAAATAGGGTCTACCTTGAAATAAATGGCCATATCTTCGTCAAAAATTGCCCCATTTCAATTATAAAGGTGTTTTTAGAATTCACTCAATCTTTGAAACAAAACTGCATTAAAATTATTTGACTTCGGACTCATCTGAGGAAAGATGTTACGGGATATTCTTTCGATAAATGGAAAATATATGGAAAGCATTAACTAGGCTCTACCTTGAGATATTTGGCCATATCTTCGTCACAAAATTGCCCCATTTCAATTATAAAGGTGTCTTTCGAATTCACTTGATCATTAGAACAAAACTGCATTAAATTAATCTGACTTCCGACTCATCTAAGAAAGATATTAAGGGATATTCTTCGATTAATAGAAAATATAAGGCAAACATTAAATAGGGTCTACCTTGAAATAAATGGCCATATCTTCGTCAAAAATTGCCCCATTTCAATTATAAAGGTGTTTTTAGAATTCACTCGATCTTTGGAACAAAACTGCATTAAAATAATTTGTCTTCCGACTCATCTAAGAAAGATATTAAGGGATATTCTTTGATTAACAGAAAATATATGGAAAGTATTAAATAGGGTCTACCTTGAAATAAATGGCCATATCTTCGTCAAAAATTGCTCCATTTCAATTATAAAGGTGTTTTTAGAATTTGCTTGATCTTCAAAACAAAACTGCATAAAAATAATTTGACTTCCGAGTCATCTAAGAAAGATATTAAGGGATATTCTTCGATAAATAGAAAATATATGGAGAGCATTAAATAGGCTCTACCTTGAAAGAATGGCCATATCTTCGTCAAAAATTGCCCCATATCAATTATAAAAGGTGTTTTTAGAGTTTACTCGATCTTTGGAACAAAACTGCATTAAAATAATTTGACTTCCGACTCATCTAAGAAAGATATTAAGGGATATTCTTCGATTAATAGAAAATATAAGGCAAGCATTAAATAGGGTCTACCTTGAAATAAATGGCCATATCTTCGTCAAAAATTGCCCCATTTCAATTATAAAGGTGTTTTTAGAATTCACTCAATCTTTGGAACAAAACTGCATTAAAATAATTTGACTTCCGACTCATCTAAGAAAGATATTAAGGGATATTCTTGATTAACAGAAAATATATGGAAGGCATTAAATAGGGTCTACCTTGAAATAAATGGCCATATCTTCGTCAAAAATTGCCATATTTTAATTATAAAGGTGTTTTTAGAATTCACTCAATCTTTGGAACAAAACTGCATTAAAATAATTTGTCTTCCGACTCATCTAAGAAAGATATTAAGGGATATTCTTCGATAAATAGAAAATATATGGAAAGCATTAAATAGGGTCTACCTTGAAATAAATGGCCATATCTTCGTCAAAATTGCCCCATTTCAATTATAAAGGTGTTTTTAGAATTTGCTTGATCTTTAAAACAAAACTGCATAAAAATAATTTGACTTCCGACTCATCTAAGAAAGATATTAAGGGATATTCTTCGATAAATAGAAAATATATGGAAAGCATTAAATAGGCTCTACCTTGAAATAAATGGCCATATCTTCGTCAAAAATTGCTCCATTTCAATTATAAAGGTGTTTTTAGAGTTTACTCGATCTTTGGAACAAAACTGCATTAAAATAATTTGACTTCCGACTCATCTAAGAAAGATATTAAGGGATATTCTTCGATTAATAGAAAATATATGGAAAGCATTAAATAGGGTCTACCTTGAAATAAATGGCCATATCTTCGTCAAAAATTGCCCCATTTCAATTATAAAGGTGTTTTTAGAATTCACTTGATCTTCGAAACAAAACTGCATTAAAATAATTTGACTTCCGACTCATCTAAGAAAGATATTAAGGGATATTCTTCGATAAATAGAAAATATATGGCAAAGCATTAAATAGGGTCTACCTTGAAATAAATGGCCATATCTTCGTCAAAAATTGCCCCATTTCAATTATAAAGGTGTTTTTAGAGTTTACTTGATCTTTGGAACAAAACTGCATTAAAATAATTTGACTTCCGACTCATCTAAGAAAGATATTAAGGGATATTCTTCGATAAATAGAAAATATATGGCAAGCATTAAATAGGGTCTACCTTGAAATAAATGGGCATATCTTCGTCAAAAATTGCCCCATTTCAATTATAAAGGTGTTTTTAGAATTCACTCGATCTTTGGAACAAAACTGCATTAAAATAATTTGACTTCCGACTCATCTAAGAAAGATATTAAGGGATATTCTTCGATTAATAGAAAATATATGGAAAGCACTAAATAGGCTCTACCTTGAAATAAATGGCCATATCTTCGTCAAAAATTGCCCCATTTCAATTATAAAGGTGTTTTTAGAATTCACTCGATCTTTGGAACAAAACTGCATTAAAATAATTTGACTTCCGACTCATCTAAGAAAGATATTAAGGGATATTCTTCGATTAATAGAAAATATAGGGCAAACATTAAATAGGGTCTACCTTGAAATAAATGGCCATATCTTCGTCAAAAATTGCCCCATTTCAATTATAAAGGTGTTTTTAGAATTCGCTTAATCTTTGGAACAAAACTGCATTAAAAATAATTTGACTTCGACTCATCTAAGAAAGATATTAAGGGATATTCTTCGATAAATAGAAAATATATGAGAGCATTAAATAGGCTCTACCTTGGAAATAAATGGCCATATCTTCGTCAAAAATTGCCCCATTTCAATTATAAAGGTGTTTTAGAGTTCACTTGATCTTTGGAACAAAACTGCATTAAAATAATTTGACTTCCGACTCATCTAAGAAAGATATTAAGGGATATTCTTCGATAAGTAGAAAAATATATGGAAAGCATTAAATAGGTTCTACCTTGAAATAAATAAGCCGCTATCTTCGTCAAAAATTACCCCATTTCAATTATAAAGGTGTTTTAGAATTCACTTGATCTTTGGAACAAAACTGCATTAAAAATAATTTGACTTCCGACTCATCTAAAAAAGATATTAAGGGGATATTCTTCGATAAATAGAAAATATATGGAAAGCATTAAATAGGGTCTACCTTGAAATAAATGGCCATATCTTCGTCAAAAAAGATTGCCCCATTTCAATTATAAAGGTGTTTTTAGAATTCACTTGATCTTTGGAACAAAACTGCATTAAAATAATTTGACTTCCGACTCATCTAAGAAAGATATTAAAGGGATATTCTTCGATAAATAGAAAATATATGGAAAGCATTAAATAGGGTCTACCTTGAAATAAATGGCCATATCTTCGTCAAAAAATTGCCCCATTTCAATTATAAAGGTGTTTTTAGAATTACTTGATCTTTGGAACAAAACTGCATTAAAATAATTTGACTTCCGACTCATCTAAAAAAGATATTAAGGGATATTCTTCGATAAATAGAAAATATATGGAAAACATTAAATAGGGTCTACCTTGAAATAAATGGCCATATCTTCGTCAAAAATTGCCCCCCTTCAATTATAAAGGTGTTTTTAGAATTCGCTTAATCTTTG